>NW_020185326.1:3750352-3829830 GCF_003031525.2 Neophocaena asiaeorientalis asiaeorientalis | reverse complement strand
TTTTTTTTGTGTGGTACGCGGGCCTCTCACTGTTGTGGCCTCTCGCGTTGCGGAGCGCAGACTCAGCGGCCATGGCTCACGGGCCCAGCCGCTTCGCGGCATGTGGTATCTTCCTGGACCGGGGCACGAACCCCTGTCCCCTGCATTGGCAGGCGGACTCTCAACCCCTGCGCCACCAGGGAAGCCCAAATTACCACATTTTAATTAAAAACTCTTAAGGCTTGACATTCCCATTTTGTCACAGGCCACACTGGTTCTCCATCCGCACTAACGCCTGAAAACCAGCAGCAGCCCGTTGGAGACAGGACACCTGACCCTGACTGCCGAGGGTCAGCTCACCAGCTCTGCCCTGAACCCAGGCTTCATGGCTGCCTTGTTGGGGTTTTGCCAGAAGAGGTTTTTAGCTGAGAGGCTGGAGTTGGTGATTTCATATAACTCAAACTTTGCCACCTTGAGTTACTGAGCTCAGCCCACCCTTACCTGACTGTCCTGTGTTTCCCGTACGCTCACCTGCCCTACCTGCCTCATCTCAAATCCCAAGCCCCTTATAAAGCCACTTGGCTTCCAGCCACCAGCAGTCTTGCTCCAGGCTAGGGAACCATGGTGAAGTGGCTTCCCCCAACCCTTGGCAGGGAGAGGAGACGAACCTGCCTGGGGGAGGGGTCCTTACCGCCTTGCTAGACCACCATGCAGCTGGGGAATGGGGAGTTCTAACTTGGTCTTCTTCCCAGCCTCTCCTTGGTTGGGGGGCGGTGACTGTTTGCTGCTCCCACTATACCCCCCTGGTTCCTGCCTCACTGGGCTTCTTTAGTGCACCCTCCTGGTCTCCTGGCCTAAACTTCAATACCCCAAATCCATGTTCTCATTGACACCAGGGTGAACTCCCTAAAGTACACACCTGCCCACATCTCC
Source organism: Neophocaena asiaeorientalis asiaeorientalis (assembly GCF_003031525.2). NCBI lineage: Eukaryota > Metazoa > Chordata > Mammalia > Artiodactyla > Phocoenidae > Neophocaena > Neophocaena asiaeorientalis. The sequence goes on along the minus strand of NW_020185326.1, from coordinate 3,828,918 downwards.
CCCATCCTGATACCCAAAGGGACACAGTTTGTTGCCTCTGGTTTAAGGCCAGACTTCTCACCTAAGAGCCAGCCCCCTCCCTCTCTCTGCCTCCCCAGGCTTTATCCCCCTGCTTCCATCCTCGAACCCTGGCCAAGCACAGGTTGTCAGGCCCTGGCAGTGCTGTGTCCTTTCTCACCTCAATGCCTCCTTCCATCCCTGTTCTCTGAAACTGTTCATTCTTCAAGGCTCAACTTCTTGAAGCCTTCCATCTCTGCCCTCACCCTGGAGATTTTAAGGTACAGTAGACTATATCTTTTTTTTAGTACACAAGTATTCCATATTCATTATGGAAAAAACTACAAGTACAGTTGAGCAAAACAATAATCACCTTTAATATTAACACCCAGAGAAATCACATCTAGGGATGTTGATGATAGCTACCATTTATGGGCTCATACTATGGGCCTGGCCCTATGCCAAGCACCTCCATGCATTTTATAACTTTTAAGTAGTTATTATTGGCCCCATTTTACAGAGGAGGAAGCTGAGGCTCAGTGAGGTTATATGAGTTGCTCAATATAATACAGCTAATAAGTGGAGAGCTGGGATTTGACTCGAGTTTGGTTATAAGAACTGAACCATTAAATCCTAAGTTATGGGGCGCATAAGAATCTTCTTTGTTCTGATGGACCAGAGAGTCATCATTTATATACTAGGTTCTGACATTAAGGAAATAACCTTCTGTTATTAGTCAGGATAGGTAAGTGATAGGTATGGTAAGAAATTTACCCTGAAATCTTAGTGTCTTAGTTGTTTTGTGTTCATACCACAGGTCCCACACTGGTCGGTAGGATCCCTCCATTCACCCTAGCCCCTTGAGCTCAGAAAGTGATGAGACTATCTGACCACTAATGAGCCCTGGGTCACAGGAGCTGCTCCCCGATCCTGGGTCTGGAGATGACATTTGCTGCCCTTTATCAGGATTTCTGCCTAGCTCTCTGAACTGCTCTGTTTCCAACTGTTGGGGTTTTTGGTTTGTTTGCTTTTTCCTAGTTGGTAAAGGTGGTGAAGACATTGGCTTTGGAAAAGTTACACAGAAGCTGAAGTTTCCTAGAAAGGAAACCATACCCATCTTTTTTTTCATAGGTATACAGGACCAGTGTACCTCTGGGATTGGATTTATACAATTTTTACTGAGCACAGCCCCCTCCCTCCCTCCCTCCCTCCCTTCCTCCCTTTAACGCGTCTTTACTGAGCACCTCCTCTGTGCTGGCCTGGGATGCAGGGATCACAGGGATATGGTCTCTGTGCTCAAAGAGCTTCAGCCAAGAGTATCAGAGTCTTGCTGTAAACTGAACAAAATTTAATTACCCTAACATACAACTTTTTTAGGGCCTGGACGGCCCAGTGATCGCCCAGGTGCACAACAGGCAGGTCTAGGTTTTCTTCTGGGTTTATTCAGCTTTTGTGGAGATACTGTTTTCTCCAGTGATACTCACTGCCATCTTTTCTGCTCTCCTGCTAAGTAAATCCTTTGGGTCTCATTTCCCCTGCAGTCTAGAGAAGCAAGAGTTGGCCCCATAAACACACCTCCAACCCTGTCTTCTCCCTCTGAGGATGCAGAGCTTTCCGGTGAACCTGTACCTGAGGGGCCCCAGGAAACCACCACCATGAGCGCCGTCCCGCACAGCAGCCCCAAGCAAGGCAAGTCCCCGATGCACCTTCATACGCAGTGGGTTTTGTTGAGTGACGACTGGGTGATGTATGTGATAGAGAGCATCTCACTTGAGCTTCCCCTCAACCCCCTGAGGAAGGGACTATAATCACCCTCATTTCCCAAACAAGATGGGGAAATCGAGTCACAGAGAGGTTATGTCACCCAGCCGAGGCTCCACAGCTCCTAAATGGCAAAGCCGGTGTTTAATTTTGGATGCCAGAACTTTTAACCCCCAGACTCCACCCCTCCAGAAGGGCCTGGGGTGTGAAAAGCTTGTGATAATTGTGGCTGCTTATTAAATACCTACTGTGTGCCAAGTGTTTACATACTTCCCCTCCAATCCTGACAACATGTCTACTAGTCGCTAGTATTAGCTAGTATTTTACAGATGGAAAAACGGATGCTTGGAAAGGTGTGTGATGTGCCCACAGTCACACAGCTAGTGAGTGGTGGGACTGAGCCAGCGCCCAGGCCTGACTCCAGAATCCCTACTCTTTCCGGCCTTGGCCACAAACTCGCCGACTCTCTGAGGATCAGGCCATCTAAACTCCTGTTGGCACATGTGGGAATCTAACTGATGGCCAAAGAGGGGCAGACACCCAGGAGGTCATTGGCAGGCCCTGGGGGCAGTGCTGGCCTCCTGACTACCCATCCAGGGCTCTCACCCCTGCCCAGCCATAGAGAGGAGCCCTGGCAGAAGCCCAGGATCTGACAGCATCCCCCAGGCAGCAGCATGGCCGGAAATCGGCCTGCATTTTCTGCCCTTTATCAGAGGGGTAACCATTCAAACTGAAGTTACAGCCAACACCAGAGCACTGAGATTTAGGTACAAGGTCAAAAACAACCCAGACTGCCCACATTCACATGTACAGCCCTGGAATTAGTGACACAGAAAATTTAATGACCCAGAGACATGATCATGGTGTACTCCACAAGAAAAGCAGCTTTCAAAACTATATGTGTGCTGTGACCGTAAATTTGAATATATGTTATTTATATCTATTTATATATAACATGGCACTGTGTGTGTGTGTGTGTGTGTGTGTGTGTGTGTTAGAATAATATACAACAAAAAGTTGTGAGTGGTTATCTCTGGGTGGCAGGATTGTAGGTGGGTTTTATTTTCTTTTGTACTTCGGTATTTTATGTCTTCTAAAATCCTATGTATCATTATTCCTTTTACTTCTGCCCTCAGTAAATGAATATTATCTTAACAACTAAACTTGGGAAGTCTGTCTGTGAGAGAAGGTATATAGTACTGAATAGAAAACAATTGTATCATAATTTAATAAAGTTACAATACCAGCAAGGAGTCAGGCTGTAGCCATGGAAAGACCGCTGGATGAGACCCTTTGGACGGAAACCCTGCTCAGACACCTCTTTGCTGTTGGGCGTGGGCAAGTTGCTCAGCGTTTCCAGGCTTTGGATTCCTCCGGCGTCCACTGCGAGCATTCACAGCCCCTGCCTCCCGGCTGGATGAGAGGACTGAATGCTGTGGCTGCGGGTGTGGAAGTGGTTTGTGAATTGCATATGCTGGTCTCCTGGGGGGAATTAGGATCTCAGAGAGAGGGGCTTAGGAGCGGGCAGAGGCTGCAGGGCCAGGAGGCGAGGGCCTCCCCTAGACTGAGGGGTGAGTGCATAGGAGGCAGGACCCAGACTAAGCACAGCTCGCCTGTTCCCCGGCATGTGCCAGATTACTTCTGTGGCAGACGGAAGGCCAAGCAGAAACAGCAGAGCTGGCTAGAGATCCTCATTCTTGTTGAGCAGACAGCTCAGTGAGGAGGAAGGGGCTGAACCCCGAGCCCTGTCCCTGGCTAGGGAAAGCCTCCCAAGAGTTTTATCCCAAGGGTCCCTGACACCATCTTCGGTCCTCCAAGGGGTGGGGACTCAGAGGCCTGGGGTCCCTCTGCCTGCTAGCACAGCACCCCCTGGTGGTCAGATCAGGGAGGACGAGAGAGCCGTGAGAGACTGACCACTGCTGGGCATTCAGTCTTTTAAGTGCATGTGGGCGCAGGGTCCCTTGAATAGTTCATCACCTCCCCCACGACAGTGTCCTTACCATGGGATGTGCATGAGCACAGTGTGTGTGGAAAGGGCTGGCTTCAGGGCCCTCGCAGCCTCTTATGTGGGACCTTGTTCCTTCTCTGCAAAACGGGGTTAATAATCACAAGGTGCTAGTGTGCAGATCAGAGCAGGACACACACCGTGGGGTGATAGTGGGGATACTGAAAACGTAGGATTCCTGCCTTGGTTCTGCCCCCCTGCTGCGAGGTGGTATGGAGGTGCTTGTGGGTAGGACAGATGGGCCAGCCGGAGACTTCCAGGAGGCAGTGCGTGGGATGTGCTTAGCCTGCAGCCCAGCCTGTAACAGGCAGGCATTCATGTTAGTATAATGTCTTTTTCTTTGCTTTAGGACTCCATTTGTTTTTTTAAATTGCAAAAGAAATATGTGCTTGTGGTAACAGTTCAATCAATGCCGAGTTGTATGAATCAAAAAAATAGTTTCCTTTGATGTCCTCTGGAAGAAACCAATACTGTTAAGTACTGTGGTTTAGCCTAGTATGTGTGGTTTATCTGCACACACATATATACATAATTATCTATATATTTTATATGTTATATATAATAATTAATATATTAATTATATAATGATAATATATATAATGATGATAAAACGTGTATTCTCATATATAGTTTTTCTTCCTTTTACAAATGTAGAACCACACTGACAATGAACATTTATCCCTTGTTAACTATATGTCAGGCACTGTCCTCAGTGCCTTTCTTGCATTAGTTTAATTAATCCTTGTAACACATAATCCTCAAAATGACCCTAGGAGATAGGAAGGCAAGGAACCTGAGCCACAGGGTAAATGCCTCGCCACAGGTCACATTCCTAGTAAGTGGCAAAGCAGTGTTCTCACCCTATAGTTGGTGCCAGAGCCTGTGATCGAAACCACCATGTAATACTGCCTTTCGTTGTCCGATTTTCTGCAACATTTTTTCCCTCTTAATCCTGTATTATGGACATCTTTTCAAGTCATAGGTGAAGAGAGACCACATTCTTTTTCATTTGCAAAATGCAGTTATTAAGTGCAAAATGCCTGCTTCCTGTAGGGTCTGGTGAGATCCTGAATGACACACTGGAGACAGTTGATACTGTGGATGGTTCCCCCATTACTGACACTGGCTCGGGGGATGGGGCCTTCCTTCATGTCACTGAAGAGGTAAGTGAATGGTAAATTTCGTCTGAGTCAGTAGTACATTTGCTTACTTATTTCAGACTTGATGGTGACTTGTCTTGGGCACCATAGAGAGTCACAAGGGTTTTAGTTGAATATCAGGGAGACTGCCTCCCTCCTGCTGGTACAGAGAAGGCGGGAGTCCCAGGGCCCCAGAGTCTCCCCAGGGATGCACCAGGACAGGGGAGGAGAGGCAGGTTTGAGGACCTGCCGGGAGATGCATGCTGAGTTCTCAATCCCTATTGTTGTGAAGATGCACAGCCTCTTCTGCCCTTTGAGCCCCTTCAAGAGAGAATGAGATTAATTGCAGGTGTGTTTGCTCTATTGTTTGGTAATTGGCTTTTACATTTGCAAAGCCAGTTGTTTAAATGCTGGACACAGGGAGGGTGCCAAATTAAAGCAAATTATGTTTCTCACCCGTGGCCTCTGCTAAAAACCTTGTGTCAGCTCATTCTTTCCCCTATCCTGGGGTGAAAACTCAAGACACTTCTCTCCTCTCCCAGTTACTATCTGGTAACAGCCTATTTTCACAGGTATTTCCAAAATCCCTGCAGCATAATATCAAAAATTCAATAAAAATACAAATATAACCAGGAGCCAGGCAGGGAAGGAAGCATGGTTAGGGATATTTCCTCTCTGTTTTCTTACTTCTTTCCCCTCCCTCTCATCACTCCCCCCCACCACCGAAAGTCTGGCCCACCTGGAGAAAACGACGCCGTTTTTTGGTTTTTTTTGTTTTATTTTTTGCAGTACGCGGGCCTCTCACTGTTGTGGCCTCTCCCATTGCGGAGCACGGGCTCCGGACGCTCAGACTCAGTGGCCATGGCTCACGGGCCCAGCCGCTCCGCAGCACGTGGGATCGTCCCGGACCGGGGCACAAACCCATGTCCCCTGCATTGGCAGGCGGACTCTCAACCACTGCACCACCAGGGAAGCCCCACGACACAGTTTTATGTGGCTGGTCAGACAGTGATCTGGGCCTTTTGTGGGGAAGATATCTGGCTGCTGGGACATTCTCTCACGGGGACTTTTGTGATTCCTTAGAGGTCCTCCTGCAGGGAATCTAGGACCCAAGTCCATTTTTGGCCTTTTAACTTCCACCTGGGCTTCCACCCCGTGCTGGTCACACTGATCCTCTAGGGGGCCCTTTGGGTGGGAGTCCATCTCCAGATGGTTTTAGCTGGCTCCCTTTGGAAGGGTCATATCAGTCATTCACCAGGAAAACAACTGCAAAGCAGATATCTCTGTCTCTCTCTCTCTTGACTCAGTCTGGATGGCTCCCTGCTTTTGCCTTTGGTATTTCCCTAGAGGGAATCAAACACCAGTCCCTTTGCCTCACAAAGTCCAAACACTACATACCCAGCTCACCAAATGGTTTGTGGTGGGGGCCAGGGGGGAGCCACAGCACGCAGAAAATTGTCTCCAAAGGAATTCTTACAAAAGTCTCTAAGCACTCAACCCCTAAATGAGTTCTTTACCTTTTCTTACATAGCCGAAGGCAGGTGGTGGGCGAATGCTGATAGAACTGATTCCATTTCATTCTCTTTGCCTGTCCCATGTAAGTCGTCTGGCTCCTTTTTTTAGAACACGGAGGTTACCTGAGGCTTATGGAATTGTACTTTGGGGCTTTAGCTGACATTGAGTCAGAAAAAAAATCTCATTTTAAAATCCTATGACATCATCTTTTCTCTGTTTTGAGGGGACAATAATTCTGTAAGGATTTGATGTTATATGGGAAAATGGTTCTATAGGCCAGTAAGTTTGGGGAATGATCCACTCTGTATTCTTCTTACAGAGAAGGCTCTGAGAAGTCCTTCAGCAAAGAAATATGTCTAACTCTGATCAGCCTAGTGTTTTTAGTATCCAAAAGAACTACATTTTTGGGGGGTTCCCTGGTGGCCTAGTGTTTGGGATTCCAAGCTTTCACTGCCGGGGCCAGGGTTCAATCCCTGGTCGATCCCGCAAGCCATGAGGTGTGGCTGAAAAAAAAAAAAAAACCCAAAGAACTACTTTTGGCAGCAAAACGAAGCAAAACCCCACCCAAATTTTTTTAAAAAACAAACCTTTGTGAAACAGATAAAACATAGTCGGTTTGGTGACATCAACAGCCAAAGCTGCTCTCTGTTGCATTTCCTGCATCTGCTGTGTAACCTTCAGAGAATCTGCCTGTGAATTTCCCACGGAAACTGAGTCACAGGGAAAGAGGGGGGTGTCCAGTCTGGAGAAGGCTGAGGAGGGCGGGGTTGCCACCTGCGTACCTCTGAAGCACCGTCATGGACGAAGACACTTGCCCTGTTCTTATGGCTCCTGGATGCGCACGTAGGGGAGGTCACAGGGAGGAAGACAGGTCTAGATTGAAGTGTCTAGCGCTATAGCAGGAGGCATAACTATATGTGTCTCGGGAGGCACTGATCTCCCAGTCACTGGTGTGGCAAACAGATGCTTGGAATCACATGGGAGGCACATGTGCCTTGCAGTCTCTCCTGCCACAGGGATTCTGGGACTGTTGTGGAGCTGGGGTAACATCACAGATAACAAAGTGCCTTGAGGAAAGAAGCTACAGAAATGCAAGCGGCCGGAGGACACAGGCAGTCAGTCTTCTCCAGCCACAGCCACCTTGATCGGGGGCATGGGCAAGTGACGTGGTCCCTAGTGATGCCTTTGTTCCCAGGGTCCACATATGGAAGAAGGTTTGGCAGCAACAGCAGCAGCTGGGGAGGCCGAGGTGTCCATCAGCACTGCCAGGGAAGCAGAGGCCGGCAGTGTGCCCACCGAGGGACTGACCCTCTCCATGTCCACCGAGCACCCTGGGAAAGGGATCACTCTGGTAATTAGCTCAGAGTACATGCTCTGCTTCACTTGCTTCTGGAGTTTGGTTGCATCTCAGGTGGGAGCAGTCACTGGCCTTCCTCACCTCTTTGCAAAGGACAGAGTGACATCCTTGTGGGGCCGAGTCCCAGTAGACACTGATTTAGAGGCCGAGGCCTCTGTTGACTCATTCAGCAGGTGTTTGTGGAGTGCTGTGCTGGGCTCCAGGTGAAAAGGATAGACCCAGCTCCTGGGAACAGAGAGGGAAGAGGGACAATAGAAGCACAGGGGAGCATCAAAAGGGGCCCAGAGCCCAGACTCGGGGGGCCAGGAAGCCTTCCTGGGGAAAGGAGGCTGAAGGCGAGACCAGAGGGATGCTTAGAAGTGATGGGGTGAGACGTGTGTTCGGGAGGTGAGCCAGAAGGAGCAAAGGCCTAGAGGCATCAACAGGAGCACACACAGACCTAAACAAGCGCAGCATGGCTGTGGGGCCCGGTGTGAGCAATGGGAAGGGGAAATGTGGCTAGAGAAGCCTCTGAGACCATGGACGCCGTGAGACGGAGCCTGAGTGTCCAGCAAAAATGGGAAGTCACTGAAGGGTGTTTTTTTTTTTCCAGATTTTATACATGCTCTTTAATTTCAGCTTTCAGTAAAGCATGAGTGACCTCAAACTCAATTATTTGATCTTAGCTCATTTTCCTTTAAATAATATATAACTTTTATTTATTTTTGCTCTCATTTTTACTTATTTATTAAAAATATTTTTTGCTCTCATTTTTACTTATTTATTTAAAAAATTTTTTATTAGAGTATAGTTGCTTTACAATGTTGTGTTAGTTTCTGCTGTATATACAGAAGTCAGAGTGAATTAAGTCAGAAAGAGAAAAGCAAATATCGTATATCAACGCAATATGTGGAATGAAGGGTATTAAAGCAGGAAGTGATGTAGTCACAGTAGGATCTTAGAAAGATTGGGGGAAGCAAGCCTTGGGGGGAGGGGGGTGGGTTTGGAGGCTGTGTCTAGGTCTGGGTCAGGGGTGGTGTTTTCTTGCTCTGGGAGTGGCCAACGATGTCACCTCCTGCCAAGAGTCCCAGTGAGTAAAGGCCTGGAAAGCATCTATTGGATCTGTCACCACAATGATCAGTAACCTCGGGGAGGGCAGTTTTAGCTTCCCCTGGCCACAGCGCAGCGGATCAGTGATGGGACCCCTTTGTGACGTCTTCCTGTTCAGGGTCCAGATAACGAAGAAGGTTCAGCAGCGACAGCAACAGGGGAGGCCGAGGTGCCCGTCAGCAGTGCTGGGGAAGCAGAGGCCAGCAGTGTGCCCAGCGGGGGACTGACCCTCTCCATGCCCACTCAGGACCCTGGGGAAGGGGTCACTTTGGTAAGGAGTATAACGTGCTGGAAAGTTGAGGTCACAGTTGGGAGCGGATCCTGGCCTTCTCAGGGGGCCGGTCTCCATTCTGTTCAGCAAATCCAGAAGAACCTGAATGGGGAGGGGACACCTCTCTGACCAAATACTCCCTCAGAGGTGGAGTCTGCCGGTGCCTGGTGAGTGTATTGTGGGCCCTGGAGGCGTGGGCATAGTGCAGGCTGATGCAGGGCTCAGGAGCTGGGGTGGAGGAGTGCTGGGTGTGAGCGGAGGAGGTGATGGCGGGCACCACCATGCCCGTTTCTGGGTGCAAGCACAGGTTGTCAGAGCTCAGTGGAGGGTCCAGGTGCAGGCAGGCCCTGGCGGGGTCCAAGGGCATGGCCAGGCCTTCTCAGCCCTCTCCTCAGGCCTCACGGAGACACTGCTCCCAACTCCTGAAGACAGGATGCAAGAATCCTAGGACACTCAGACTCAACAGATTCAAACCTAGACTCCTGTCTCCACTCCTTTTGTGTTCCCATCTCAGATGATGGAACCATCATCCCCCAGCTGCCTAATCCAGAATTCTCTTCCCTCTTCCTTACTTCCACGTTCTGTCACATGTCAAGTCTTGTTGATTTTTCTACCCCAGCACATCACAGATCTGCCTCCTTCTACCCTTCTCCAACGCCAGCCCCCTGTACCGAGACACCGCATCCCCAGCCCGGGCACTGGTTAAGGCCCTTCCTGGCCTCCTCCATCCTCTCTGCCCCCGGGTCCTCCTGGTGGGGGCAGCCCTCTGTGGACCATTGTCCTCGCTGCAGACCCCGCTCCCGCACCTGGCCTCCAAGGCTTGCAGGGTCTGGCCTCGCCAGCCTCTAGGGCCACATCTTGGGCCACTGTCCCTGCTCTTGGCGCTCCAGCCTCACTGGCCTTCTTTCAGTTTCTTGAGCATACCTATTTCCTTCTTGCCTTAGAATCTTCCCACACCCTCCCCTCTCTGCCTGGAACCTTTTCCTCCTCCTTCTTCCCTCCTTTAATTCCTGCTTATCCTTTAGAGTTCAGCTCAAACACCGCTTCATCAGGGAGGTGCCTCCCAGGCTGTGAAGTCTCCCTGTTAGACACATTCACGGTACCCCAAACGTCTCCTCGGAAGGCCTCATCACAACTGGCTCCCTTCCAGGCTGGAGGCTCTGTGAGGCCAGGGATCACATACGTCTTGCTCATTGATCTGTCTTCATCCCAGCTGATGTTGGGGACTCAGTAGATGTTTGCTGAGTGAGTGAAACGAGGGGGTTGTCAGGCCATCACATGTCGACACTGGCCTTTGAGATCATTCCACACATTCACTCCCAGCCCTTCACCTCTGGTCTAATGTCCAGACAAGGAAACCTTACAGTGGGGAAGGTATGCCCTGGCCAGGTGACGGAGCTCCCAAGGCCACTTGGCAGTTACATGGATTATTGTAATTAACAAATCATCACCACCACCTTCTCCTGCTTCTTCTTCCTCTTCTCTTTCTTCTCCTTCATCTCTCTTCCCTCCCTCCTTCCCTTTCCTTCTTCTTTAAAGGCAAATCCCTTGTCACAGGGTGAGAAAACTAGGGTTCAGGTCCCAGTTTCACCAAGTCTTTACTCAACAGAAATTAGAACTTAACTAGCAGAGCTGTCTGGAGATAGAAGGGCTTCCTGCGGAGGTAGGGAGTGCCAGTTCCTGAGGATGCGCAGGTTTGGGCCAAAGCACGCGGCAGAGGTGTGCTGGAGGGTACTCCGGGGCAGGGAGGGGATGACCTGAGAGGTGTGTGATGGCCTCAGCAGGTTCCTCCCCATAATCACACACCCACCAACCAGGGGTGTGGATGAAGTGTCACGATCCCTTATGCCAATTTCATTTCAGGGTCCAATCAGTGAAGAAAGCTTAACAATAGCTACAGCAAAAGTGCCCCTCAGCACTTTTGAGGAAGAGGAGGCCAGCGGGTTCCCCACTGATGGCCTGGTTCCCCTCACACCCACAGCGGCCCCCAAGCAAGTAGTCACTTCTGTAAGTGTCTCCTAGCATCCTCTCTGGCTCACAGTGGGAAGAGAGGTCAGGGTCACGAGACAGGAGCAGTTGCCGGCCTTCCCAGAGCCAAATGCACAGGCAGCTTCGTTAGAGCATTTATCTGGGTCGGCACCAACCAGAGGGAGGCAGGATGTAACTGAAGGAGCATAGCAGAGGGGGTCAGGGGAGCAGGCTTTGTCCTGACTCTCTACCCCCATCTTTGTCCAAGGAGAACTTTCTCGGAATGTGGTCCAAAGTTAGACAGCATTGCTGGGGTGAGAGGCAGTAAGCACCATCACTGGGGAGGGGGTTTAGAGGAGATGCATGTTTCAGAAGGGGATTATGAGTCTGTGCTTCTGTGAGTGTGTTGGGTGTAATGACAGTTGTAGGTAGGGAAGTGCTTTGAAATTGGGCTAGTGCCACTGAAAGGAAAGTCAATGAAACTCCCCAGCAGCAGTGTGCACATTGCATCATGGGTGAGGTGACTTGATTCATCGTGTTGGTTTGGCTTCTCAGGGTCCTGGTGATGAAGACTTAGCAGCAGCCACAACAGAGCAGCCCCTTCCCATGGCTGGGGCAGAAGAGTTGGGTGGCGCTCTCCCTGAGGGGCCACCGCTTCCCATACCCACAGTAGCTCCTGAAAGAGGAGTCCCTCCGGTAAGTGAAGATTTCATTTTGCGTAGAGGCATGAAGATTTGACTTGGCTGGTCTTACAGAGGAGAAAACGAAAGACCAGAGGCATGGGAGGGGCCTGCTTCTGGCTTTCCTAGAGGGAGGTTTTCATTTTGGTTCGCAAAATGCGGAATTTGGGGTTTTGAGGGTCCTCCAACCTAGGAACGCACAAGGAAGCTGCAGTTTGTGGAGAAGAAGAAGCAAGAGGTAAAAACCTAGGGCACCTGGCTTTGTGTCCCAAATTGCCCACTTCTTTAATTGGAATGAGAGCTTTCTAACAGGCAGAGCTGCCTAAAGATACAAAGGCCCATCTCAAGTGTCATTAGATTCCATCCTGGAGGTGGGGAAGCTTGTAAGACGTGGCAGGGACTATAGAGGAAATAGAAGCATCAGAGGTGTGTTTGTTTGTGTGTGGGGGGGGGAGGGGGCAGAGGGTCACCTTCAGGTCCCTTCCAACACGAGTTTTGGGGTTGCAACTGTACGACCTCACGCAAATCCCTTTCTTTGGGCTTCAGTTTCCTCATCTGTAGAAGAGGGTGGCTGTGAGGTCAAGTCAGAATGCAGGTCGGGGAATGTTCGGAAAGTTCTATGCACAGGTGCGAGGTTGTCACCACTTAAGGGCTGTGACTTTGTCTTTTAGAAGTGGGAAACCCAGAGCTGGTCCTCAGCATGGGCTTGTGTGAACTGGGGAATTAAATTGCCATTTAAGTTCCCAATCACTGCGCCACCAGGGAAGCCCTAAGTGTCAATATTTTTAAAGGAAAGAATTTGATTGGTGACCAGCTTGGGCCTCCCAGTTCCCCGAGCAACACTTGGTCACACATGCTTTCAGAGCCTTGACTCAAGTTACAGACATGTGGTCCCTTGGCCACAGCGCTCCAGGGCTGACCTGGGATGGGGGGGCTGTGGGACAGGACACCCGAGAGCTGGCTGTGAATCCTGAATGCCCACGGCTGCAGTGCCCGGCGGTCATTAAGCACTGCTTGGTCTCTTTATTTTTTATTCATTCACTCATTGATGTTCTCACTGACTCGGTGCATAGCAACTCAGGGCCCTCAGTCCATACACTTGGAGATTGAGATGAATATGACCTCGTCCCTGTCCCCAAGGAACTCACAGTCAAGGGGCTGGAAATAAGCCTTTTGCACTGACATTTATTAAGCACTCTGGGTTCCAACTTGATCTGATTCTATGCACACCACCGCTCTCTGGTACAAGGAGAATCGTCTCCATTTTCCAGGTGAGGGGAGTGAGACTTAGGTAAAGGAACCTGCCTGCTGTGCACACCCTTAAGAGGAGGGCTGGGATTTGAACCCAGGCACGCTGGCCTGCAGAGCTCATGCCCTAGAGCATCCCCGAGAGTGTGGTATGGTGGAGAGGTCCCAGAATGGGAGCTGGGAGGCTGAGGTTCTGACTTGTGGTGAGTCTTGGTGTTGCTGTCTATAAAAAGAGGAGGTGAGCGAGAGCTCTGGTTTTTAACCTTTTCTTCATCTTAGAGACACCTGGGAAGCTTAGGCCACTGCAGGTGTCCGAGTTCACTGCCAGACCAGTTGAGGAGCCCCTGGTGCTGGGGCTCATGCTCCCAGGAGACTCTACTGGGCAACAAACATGGAACCCACCAGGCTGGCTGTGATGCCTGTGGCCCTGGGCTCGCTAAACAGCCCCCCTGCTCCTCTGCTTCTCACCCCAAGGGACACACAAAACACCAAGACTGCATCTCGCCACGGTGATGCCACATCAGGTGCAGCAGCACTGGCTGGCGATGCCCCTTCACGTAGAGCCAGTTTTCCTTTTTCTTTTTCTAAAACTTTTTATTATGGAAACTCTAAAAATTCACAAAAGGACTTAGAATAGTATAATAACCCCCCCACATACACATCACTCAGCAACATTACGCGAGTCGTGCTTTATCTGTTCCACCTCCTACAGCCATCTTTTTGGAGTGGAGGGAAGGGGAAGACTGGGGTATTTTAAAGCAAATCCTGAACACTGTATCATTTAACTCATAAACGTGTTAATGTGCATTGTTAATAGGTTGATCTGGGACCTTTTTTTCCCCTTAGCCACAGTGTCATCCATCAGTGGTAATAATGGATGTCATTATCTATCTAACAAAATTGACAGTGGTTCCTTCATATTATCTAATACCCTAGTTATTTAAAAATGCCTTTTTGCACTTAGTTTGAATCTGCCTCCAAACAAGGTCTACTTTGTGTTTGGTTGATGTGTCTCTTAAGTCTCTTTTGGTCCATGATTGTTTCCCACCTACTTTGTTCTTTTTGCCATTGATTTATTGGGAAACCTGGTTCAGTTGTCCTTGGATCCTTTATATTTTGTGCTTTCAGAAGCTGGCACTTGGTGAGGGCCTGGTGAGACCAGCTATGCTGGTGACAGTGTCAGTGGTTTAATACTGCTGAGAAGTTCTTGATCAACACATATCAACACCATAAAACTGCGTATTGTTGACCCAGACACTTTTGTTCTAGGAATCAATCCTAAAGGAGATAGTCTGTTGTGTAAAAAGGCTTTGTGTACATGGATGTTAATCTCAGTATTGTCCATAATGGAAAAAAACTAGACACAGTTTAACTAGCCAACAATAGGGGAGTTAACTGAATTAAAGGATGTTCAAATAATGGAACATTATGCAGCTATTAAAATTATACTTATTAGGAGTATTTAATGATGGAGGAAAATACTTACCATATAATGCTAAGTGGAAAAAAAGCTGGTTATGAACTTCAATATACTGACTGGGCTGACCCTGGAGGAGTCCTAGCCTAGTGGGACCAACACACGCACAACTGAGCTTCAAGTCAGGTGGTCCTACTGTGGTCTTAACTATTTAAAAATAGACACATGCAAAAACCCTGGAAGGAAATACCTTCCCTAAATGTCAGCAGTTGTGGCCTTAAAGTAGTAGAACTGTGAGGGTTGGTAGGTTCCTAATACATGGTGGTTTTTCCGTCAAGGGGGCTTCTGACTTTTCCAATGAGATGTTTAAAAAATTTAAAAAAAAATTTTTCTTTTTTGGCCTCTCCATGTTTGCAGGGGTCTTAGTTCCCCGACCAGGGATTGAACCCGGGCCACGGCAGCGGAAGCACAGAGTCCCAACCACTGTACCGCCAGGGAATTCCCATCCAATGAGATTTTTAAAAAGCTCCAAGAAGAGAGAGAGAGGGAGAGAGGTGTGGGGAGAAAATTGAAAGAGAGAGACGAACATGCAGGATTTCATCGTGGCACATAAGTAATGAAGATAGATCACCCTAAGTGCCTGTGTCAGGAATTTGTGATGAATTGAAATGGGTGCCCCAATTCCTGAGCAGACAGTTTAATAACACAGTAGGGACAGTCATGGGAGTACCCACTCTGGAATATCTTTTGGATCATTTTGAATCTCAGAGTCACCGAAGGCAGTGGGTGAGAGGGGCATTCATGTCTGGCTCTGCCATACCCCTCTCTCTGTTTATTCATGTATAAAATGGGGATTGTAGAACCTTCTCTCTGGGATGTGGTGAGGATTAAATGAATTAATACATGGAAAACTTTACCTGGCACATAGTACACGCTCAACAAATTAGGTATATAGAACTCCTGCATAAGCCTCCTCTTGAAATAGGCACAGTTTCTGGAGAGAGGAGGGGAGTGGGAAGGGGTGTCCAGTGTTCCACTGACGTCTTGTTCTCTTTAGGGTGAAGCTGGGGAGGGGCTTCCTGACCCCCTTGGACCTGCTGGACCCACGGTGAGATTCCCACCCGGGGTTGTCACATGCACAGCGTGCAGGGGATGGGGATGCACAAAACAGCCACAGGCGGATCCTTCCCGTCTGCCCCCAAGTGCCCTCCAGTCAGAGCTCAGTTCTCTTTCCTGTAGCAGGACTCTCTCAGAGAGTCCAGGAGCAGAAACTATTTACATCCCATTTATATCCTGTGCCCTGAAAGACCCCCAGGTCCCTCAAACTAAGCACATCCCAAACTGAACTTGTCACCATGCTCCCAGGCCTGCTCTCCCCCCAGGGTTCCCCTGCTCTGGGAATGGTACCCCATCTTCCTGATCATGAAGAGAGAAGCCAGGAAACATCCTCGAGTGCCCCCCCTCAATTCAGTCAGTCCCGAAGCCCCCAAGTCTAGCTGTGCAGCACCTCCTCATCCCTTGGATGCTGGCAACAGCCTCCTGTGTCCTCACCTTTATGTCATCACCCCCCTTCTCCCACCTACATGCCCACACTGCCACCACCTGCCTAAACTCAGCTCTAACCCCTAACCCAGCTCTTCCTTATTCGATGATTGAATTAGGCCTTGCCTGGTTCCCATCTTCAGGAACTGAGTACCAGAAAGGTGTTTTGGAAGTTTCCTTTTGTTCTTTGGAGGAATTTGATGGTATTCAACAAGTACATAATGAGTGCCTTCTCAGTGTCAGATCTCATGCTGGACACTGGGCACCCAGAGGTATCTCAGGATTGGGCCGACCCTGGAGGAGTCCTAGCATAGTGGGACCAACACACGCACAACTGAGCTTCAAGTCAGGTGGTCCTACTGCCAAATCCAGACCCCCGCAGTGGCTGGTGGGAACACAGAGTAGGAGAGGTGAATTCTCTCTGAAAATGGGGTTGGGCAGGGCTCCATGGAGGAGGTGACCATGGAACTGGGCCTTGAAGGATGAGTAGGAATTTGAAAGGCAGCGGAAGAGGCTGTGAAAGAGTGTCCTGTGTTTGAGGACTGGCTCTGTGTTGGCCGCACAGCTGGGAGGGGGAGAGGGAGGAGGGCAGCTGTAGAGGGGAGAGGGAGGAGGGCAGCTGTAGAGGGGACCGGGAGAAAAAGCCAGAAGGAAAGTTGGCAGCAGCAGTTATAGGACCACAGAATATGGGAAAACTTTCAGTGACACAGCTGTCCTTGGAGAGTAGCAGGTGAAACCAAGCCGTGGGAACTTTTTCTCTGTACAGGTGGGAGTGGAGGCTGAGGGCTCCAGCCTGGGCTGGGGCTTGGACGTCGGCTCTGGTGACCCAGTGCCCAGCGAGGAGCTGTTAAGAGTAAGTGTGAAGGGTTAAACAGCCTAGTGTCGGGGGCAGCCTTCACGAGGATCCAGGAGGGAGGGACAACAGGGGCCGATAGCAGATGAAAGCAGATTGCCACCGTTGATAACTTTTGCGGCTGATGGTGGGCTCCTGGGACTCACTATACTTTCCCCTCTATATTTGTATATGTTCGGCATTTCCGTCTTCCGTCAGTTTTAAGTGAGTCTGAGCCTTAGTTTATAGTCAGGAGCCCCACTTGGCCATTTGCCTCCTTCCCCCGGTAGCCTTCTCCAGCAGGCTCTTTCACAGCAGGTATGCCCATGACCTTCACCTCTACCACCTGGCTCTGCCCCCCACCCCCTTACCCATTACAGAGACCTGCTGGCCTCTTCTCTGGATAGCATTTCACACTTCGGCTTCCAGACCCTTCTCAAAATCCTTCCTACCCTGAGGCGGCCCCCTCCCTACCTCTCTAGACCACTCATTCTGCCTCTTTGGCCCCTCTTGCTCTCCCAGCCTCTTGCCCAAGGCTGGGCCCCCACTGGTCCCTCTAGATTTCCCCCGGGAGCGCCTCTCTTCTCAGCTGCATCTCGTGCCTCTGTCCCCAGGGCCCCAACCTCATCTCCATCCCTTCCTCTGAGCCCTTGTGCTGAATCCCCACCTAGAAGGCTCCACTCAGCTGCCCTTCTGCTCACTCACCATGACAGGGCTGGAAGGGTTCAGGACTCACTGGATGAGTGGAGCGGGACCCAGCTGGGATTTCCAAGCTGGTGGCATCAGCCAACCCAGCCTGAAGCTAAAGAGACTAGTACACTGCAGGGATGTTTGTAATAAGGGTTGACAATCGGCAGTTTGGGACTAACCTCTCAGGTAATCAGAAAACTAAATTAGAGCAACTCTGAGAATTCCAACAAATTATATTTTTATTATGTACATACATCTAGGGAGAAAACATGATATAACGCACTTAAAAAGACCTGGATTCACATCCCAGCTCTTCTCCTAATTAGCTGTGTGTGTGAGCTCTTGGGCAAGTCACAACATGTCACTAAGCCTCAGTTTCCCCATCTTCTAAGTAGGAATACCAGTCTCTACTTGTAGAGTTGTTTTCAGAAATGGAGTGAATGGAACATATATATTTGTCCCCTCCTGCACTGTTTCTTAACAAGGTGTCTATTTTTAGGGTCCTCCAGGTCCCCCAGGCCCACCTGGCTTACCTGGGATTCCAGGAAAACCAGGAACTGATGTTTTCATGGGACCCCCTGGATCCCCTGGAGAAGATGGACCTGCTGGTGAACCTGGTCCCCCGGTAAGCTGCCGAAGCCATTGCCCCCCTCCGTGCCTATGGGGCTTCCTTTAGCCAGGGAGGGGGTACAGACTGCAGACCCCAGCGCTAAGGCTTACGACAGGGAGCGAGGAGCTAGCTAGCGTTTGTAAACAAATTCCTCCTCGGCTGAAACATTACTAAGACTCATAAGAAGCAGCAACCAGGCTTCCCTGGTGGCTCAGCGGTTAAGAATCCGCCTGCCAATGCAGGAGACACGGGTTCGAGCCCTGGTCCGGGAAGATCCCACATGCAGCAGAGCAGCTAAGCCCGTGTGCCACAACTACTGAGCCCGCACACCTAGAGCCCGTGCTCCACAACAAGAGAAGCCACCGCAATGAGAAGCCCGTGCACCGCAGCGAAGAGTAGCCCCTGCTTGTCGCAACTAGAGAAAGCCCGCGAGCGCAATGAAGACCCAGCACAGCCAAAAATAAATAAATAAATAAAATTTATTTTTTAAAAAAAGCAGCAGCCAAGAAAAACATCACCCTACACATTGTTTCGCTGCTTTATCTTAGTATAGGAAATGCAGGCTCCCGTAGAAACTCGGAATCGTAGAGCACCAGTGCTGGGCCCGGGGTGGGAGGCCCCCAGAAACTACCTCGTCCAGCCCTTCCCCCGACTCTCCACAGAAGAGAAAATGCAACCCAGAGAGTGAAGGACCCTCGTCCACAGATGCACAGCCAGCCGTGGCTGAACTGGGGCCAGGACAGGTGTTCTGCTATGGGCTGACACAAGGCTTTGGACCCACTGGCCTCACCCACTTGGTCTTCCCAGCCCTGGCCTCCTTTTCCAAAGAGGGTTCATATTTGATTCTTCTCAGAGATGTTGTGGGCTGATTATCCTTGATGTTCCTCAGGGCCCTGAGGGAAAGCCTGGACTTGATGGAGCCTCCGGCCTTCCTGGAATGAAAGGGGAGAAGGTATGGAGAAGAGGGGGGCGGGCTCCAACAAGGGGAATCACCAGGCCCAGCCTGCCTCTCTGACATCTAAGCCTGACCTTGCCTGATCCCATCCTGGTCCGCGCTGCTGGATGTCTCCCCATCCCGGAACTCTTTATGCTCAAACCTGCACTCAGCGTCTTCCCCTGCCCACTCCTGGTGTCCCCAGCTTCCGTGAATGGCACTGCCATCCACCCAGCCCCCTGGACTCGAAAGCAGAGTCTTCTCTAACTCCTCCCTCCTCTCCCTTTCCTACCATGAACCATCTGTTGCCAAGACTGGCCAATCTGATGTCCACCTCTCTTTCCACCCTGACATGACGTTCATCTCTCCTCGCCTGCAGTGTGGCATCAGGCTCCTCGCTGGTGCCCCCTTCTCCCCACCCACAATCCAGCCTCCAGCTACCTGCCCAGTCCATCTTCCTAGAGCAGGCTCTCACCACGCACTGCCCTCTCCACTGAGAAAGTGCCAGCGACCCCCCGTTGCCTGCAGGACAGAGCCCTCACTACGTGCAGACCTTCAAGGCCCTTCCCGGCCTACCTTTCCAGCTCCACCTCCCTCCGTTCCCTTACACACCTGGCCTCCAGGCCAGCCAGCCAGCACTACCGAAAGGCTCTGGGCTTGCACAGCCTCCTGGCCCTGGCTTGTGGTTTCCTCTCTGGCCTGTCCTTTCCCTTTCCTCATTCTCAGAAGCCCAGTTCAGATATACCCTCTGGGAAGCTCTCCTGGACTCTGTGAGCAGAAAGTACCCCTCCTTCCTCTGCTTCCCGTTAGCACAGTACTGATTCTGCGGGACCCCTCCAGCCAGGGTCACTGAAGCTGTTGGCTTACCAGTCTGCTCCCAAGCCCAGCCTTACAAGCAGGGTGTGAGCACTGTCTGTGTATCCTTAGAACCTAGCCCAGGCTTCTGTGAGCAGTTTGATGCATGAATGAAACTTCTTCAGGCGCCCTTTTTGCCCTCCATTCCTGAGTCTCACACGCCCTCAGTCTCTCCCTTCTCTGTAAGCCCCTGTAGTCTTCTGTTAAGGTTAAGCCACGTGGTGCTGTGGGGTGGGGTTCCTGCCCCTGCTGTGTTCCCATGTTCCGCAAATGGGGGCAATAAAGATAAGGTGAGCTTCCTTCTAGAGATGTAGTCATGAGCTTCACTGGGGTTCAGAGGAGGGAGGGGCCTCCCCTCTGGGGTGGGGACTGGAGGCCTTCTGTGTACCCAACCTGGACGGAGTTTTGGAAAGTGCTGACTCCCTAGACACCATCCTTGTCACTGAATTTCCAGTTTCCGTCAGCTCTCAGGAGTATTTTTATTGAAACAGTAACTCGATTTTCATGAAAACCTCATTTCTCAGAAAAAGAAGAAACAATTCTCGAGCTTTATAGAACTCATTTTACACGTACTGTTTCATAAGAAATTAACTTTTGCAGGAAACATCACAAGACTTACTCTCATCTTCCTTTTTCTTCTTACCAGCTTCCCTGCCCCCTTTAAGGAGAATAGTCAGAATGTGAAATAACAAAAATTGCTAAAGAAAATGAATAATCTCAGGGATGTAACACCACATAAGATCCAATGATACATTTGATCCTTGATGCCGCTCTACAATCTCTGCTCAGCTTACACACCTTCAGTGACAGGGGACTCATTTCCTGCCTTTATATGTACAAGCTGGATAAAATCATCTGTTTCTGAGAAAGATAAATCAAGGTCCCACATATCTTCTAGAACTTCCTTTGAAACTGCTACAAGGTGTACTTTTGGTTTGAAAAGAGTCAGGAAGGCAATTGAAAAAGTACAGTTTTTTACCTTATGAACATCTTTTTCTTGAACGGGGTCAACTGGCAACACAATAATAATGTTTTCAGAGGATAGAGTCCAAAAGTCAAGAGATGGGACTAAGTTAACTTCTATTTCACAATATCCCTGACTGTGATTTGACTTGTTACTTGGAAAATGCATAAGGTTGGTACTTCCTTCAAGGACAGGTTGCGTCAAGCAGCAGAAGATGGTGTGGCTGGTCACACCCAAGAAAAGCAGACAAAGAAACTGTAGCCTGCAGATTGGGCAACAAAACTGGAACCCCATTCTTTCTGTTTCTGCCTGGGATAAAAGGTCACACTTAATTTTTCCCATGTCAGGCCAGCAGGCAGGGAAGTGACAGAGTCTAGCCAGCCAGCCTTGCTTCCTTCTGCAAGCACCCCTCTCCTCCCACCATCCCATAGAGTAACGGGATTCTTTCTGTGATTCTCTCTTCAGGTATGTCTCTTCTGTTATTCGACCCTTCTGTAGAGTACTTTCTCTCGGCAGTTATATATATATATATTTTTTTTTTTTTGGCAGTTATATATTTTTGTCTCTAAGGTCTCTAATTGATTTTTTCTTTTTTAAAAAATTTATTTATTTATTTATTTTTGGCTGTGTTGGGTCTTTGTTGCTGCGTGCGGGCTTTCTCTAGCTGCGCTGAGCAGGTGCTACTCTTCATTGTGGTGCATGGGCTTATCATTGCAGTGGCTTCTCTTATTGTGGAATACAGGCCCTAGGCGCACGGGCTCTAGAGCGCAGGCTCAGTAGTTGTGGCGCACAGGCTTAACTGCTCCACAGCATGTGGGATCTTCCCGGACCAGGGCTCGAACCTGGGTCCCCTGCATTGGCAGGCAGACTCCTAACAACTGTGCCACCAGAGAAGCCCTGATTCTTTACTATAACCACTGTTCTCATTTCATAATAGTTTGTCCTTGTTTCTTGGCTGTAATGTCCTCCCTTTTCTCCCTGAGAATATATAGTATTTACTTAGACTCCTGATTGGATCGTGTTCTTAGCTGTTTCCTCAGGAAACCTTCCATGGTTGATGTTGTCGTTTCTCTTTCGGAGTGTTGCCTCTCCTCAAATGTGTAGTGTTTCTTGTTTGTGTGTTTGCTTTAGAAGTTGGAATCCCTCTTTAGTCTGTTTCCCGCCTCTGTACAAATTACTAGGGAGTTGGGTGGTAGCTACTTCTGCAGGTTTCAGGAAGGTGACGGGAAGAGTAGGATGTGCCATCAGGCAGGGCACCTCAACAGCTGATCTTAGGTGTTTGGGATACCCCTGGACCTCCCAGGGTCCACTAGCCACCTGGGGCTCTGCCCTATCCCTTTGCTCCAGTAAACAACTCTTATTGTCCTTGTAGCAGGAGTGGAAGTGAGAGGTGAGGGGAGATGGGCAGGGCTCCATGGCTGTCTAGCTCCAGAATTTCAACCCATCTCCCTGTCAGAGCCACACCCTGCTCCTGGCTTCCACTCCTCCCTTGCCTGCTATTTTTCTACCTGTGATTCCTCTCCACCGCTGGAGCCTCTGGCTTCAGCTTCCCATGTTTCCTCTTTGCCATTCCTCACTGTTTCAGATTCAGTATCACTCGCCATCTTATTTTTGAGCATGACTATTTTGGAACTATCCACTCTGTCATTGCTATGGATTTGATATAGGAAGGGGAATCTGGCCCAGGGAAAGAGGGGTTTGGGAGAAGGCACAGCCTTAGATGGCGGGTGTGTCACGGTGTCAGGGCCTTCTGTGTGGCCGTGCAATTGCTGGCTTCTTCTCTTGCGGGTGCTTCTGTGGTTTCCTTGGAGGTTCTCTAGCGGGGAGCCCCTGCCTGCAGTCCTCTGATGTAGTGCAGTGTCTCCTGTGGCTGACCACTCCTGACCATCAGCCCCCATTGGTCCTCCCCTCTATCTGAGCTCGCAGCTGGCTCCTTTCCTTGGGATCCACATCTAACCCCCCAGGAAACCTGTACTGTGTCCCCCATTGGCGGTGGACACGCAACCTGCTTTAGAGACCCCCCCCACCCCCATTCTGGGGCTATTCCAGCCAGATTTTGGTCTTTAGATTTTTCCAGAAGAGAATCAGCCATCATCCACATATCCCCAGAAGCCTAGGGAATACGTATCAAATTCTTGAAGTCCCTTCCCTTGGCTTCGAGGAGGGGAATCGGGCCCACCCAGTACACTGACAGCTCTCCAAGGGAATTCTTCCTCTACAATCTCTTCCTGGTTAATCTTCAACTTCTCCTTTTCACTCTTGAAGTAGGTGATGAGATAATAGTTGGAAGATGGGTTTCACAAGCTTTCAGCATGACCTGCTTAAGCAAACTCACAACTACTGTAATGGGCTCAGGTTTGAGACATCAGTCAGAACTGAGCAGGAAGAGTCCCATTTTAATGTCCTGTTACTTAAGAGTCTGAAATCCTGCGTTTTCTTTTAAACATATCTAATGAAATATATATTAATTGGCCCCAATTTTTTTTTCAGGGAGCAAGAGGACGTAATGGCTCATTTGGTGAAAAGGTAAAAAATGAAAATGAAGAAGAAAAAGCTTTCTCCTCCTTCCTCCCCTCTCTCTGAGTTTAGTATAATTGAACTGTTGGGCTAGAGTATTGAATATATAAATGTCATGGATCAGAGAGAAACATCTGGAAGGAACTGCTTGGGAAAGGCAGAACAGCTGGAGCAGAGTAAATGACCCACCAGGTTTTCTCCTCTCTCACCCACTCCACCCTAATTCATTCAGTGAGCACCATTAGCTTATCTCCAAGAGAGATGTCAATTGGCAAGATGGCTGTTTCTGTACAATCAAGTAGCGCTGATCAGAGAATCCAACGATCTAATTAAGTTCAAAGAACAATTTTCTGACTCGGTTGCGGGTGTTGTTCCTTCCATGAGTGACTCCAAGGCTAGATAATCAGCCTGTCCCCTTCCTTACAGGGTGATCCCGGCAACAGAGGCTTACCAGGACCCCCAGGGAAAAATGGACAAGTTGGCGCTCCTGGGGTCATGGGACCCCCAGGGCCCCCTGGACCCCCTGGGCCCCGAGGCCCTGGATGTACAATGGGACTTGGATTTGAGGTACGTTTCCTCCTTTCTGTGGTTAAGGAACAACGTGCGCTAAGGACTACTGGAAAGGCCAGCTAACTGAACGCCAAGGTGGTGCTGATTCCCCACTGAGCCCCGGCTCCCAGCATCACACCTGGCACAGGGAGGTGCTTGGGAATCAGTACTGAAATTCTCATTCTTCTTCCTTCCCTCCCTAGGATACTGAAGGCTCTGGGAGCATCAGGCTGTTGCATGAGCCCAGAATCTCTGGACCAACGGCTTCAAGTGTAGGTTGGCTTTTTACACCTTCATTTTGAGGATTGTTATGCTGTCACACTGGAGTGGAGAAGCTGTGGGGTGCCATCCTGGCTCTGCTACTTTCACTAATTTACCCTCTCTGCACCTCCAGCTTCCAGCTGTGTGGTGGGGAGACCAGGTGCTCTTTATAGCTTGTTTCTTTGAGGAGTAGCACAGAGGTTTTGCACAAAACATCATCTGGGAAAACTTGAAAATTATCTTTCTCTCTCTCTGCAGTCCCTTACCATCAAGCATCTCTGCTTCATTGCCTCCTTCCTGCCTCCCATTCAAGACTCACACTTTGCCCCGTTTCAGAATCCCTTGCTCCTAACAAGTACCCTTCCCCACTACATCTACCCCCCAGGGAGGTGTTGTCCATCTTCTTCTATGATACCTGCTCTCAAGAGGACCAATCCCCAGGATCTCATTATATTTGAGATCCAAGTGGTACCCAGAGCTGAGCATACCAGTGCAGGAGGAGCTGAGCCTCGCAAAGGGGAGCAGCACAGCCCCCTCCATGATTGAATAGGAAGACCTCCCCCACACCCCAGATGCAGAGTGCTCTGGGTTCGGGGTCAAAAGGACACTCACCCCCTGCTGGGAGAGGGCCTCTGGTCCTCTTACTGTCTGTGAGATATTCCTTCCTTCTGACTCTATAAGGGGAATTTGCCCCTCATCTTTTGCTCCCATTATCTGGGACAAAATCCTTGTAAGAGCTTAGGGAGAGATGGCAAGATGGGAGGATAGATGGAGCGTGGGCAAAGTGAATAGAAAAAAACCCAAAGAATATTTGTTTGTCTGTTTTGCCAGGGTCCCAAAGGAGAAAAAGGAGACCAGGGACCCAAGGTGAGATCACAGATCTGAAGTGGGGGTGAGAGAAATTTTCAGCCTGGTTCTAGGAGCATTATCCACATACAGTGAATTTTTTTTCCACTCTCACTACTATATCCAGGGTGAAAGAGGGATGGATGGAGCCAGCATTGTGGGACCCCCTGGGCCCAGGGGGCTACCAGGGCGCATCGAGGTCTTATCTAGTGTGAGTATCACTAGGTATCACCAGCATGGCTGCTTTTGCTAAAGGGGAGGGAAGGTTGTCCACAACTTCAGGGCCTTCAGGGCTGCTCTTTATGCAGGGGGCACGTAGCTGGCATCTAGTGTTGGAGTTCCTACCTGCCAGCATGACCCACCTGTCTGTTCCTACCCTGGTACCACTATTGTCACACATAGTGTGTCCAGAACCCTCTCTTCTGGTTGGCAGCATTTGCAGTCAGGAGACTGAGTGTAACAGAGCTGTAACCAAGAGGCAAGGAACATAAGCGGGGGAATGAGGGAGGAAAGATGGTTTAGGTTATGAGAAATCAAGGAAGACTTTCTGGAAGAAGTCTCCTTGAGCAGGGACTTGAAAGCTAAGAAGGATTTACCAGGTAAGTATGGAGGACAGGACTTCCAGAACTCAGGTGGTCAAGACACTCTGAGCCGAAGCACAGAAGAGAAAAACATGGATGTGTCCAAGGCACAGGGAGCTGATGGGCATGGGGGTGGGTGGAGAGCGATGGAAATTTGGAGAGAAGACTGGGATGTGGGCTGGGACACGATCACAGCCACTGAATATTAGAACATCACATTTGTGAAAAACTCTTGCCCTTCCAAGAGAAATAATGTCATACTGGGACGTGACAGAAAGACAAAAAGTCCCAAATAAGTGGCAAAAAGAATGACTAGAGTTTTTTTTTAAAGTATGATTAAAAAATATCAAGTATAGGTAAGGGTGTAGTGAAATAGATAATCTCACGTACTTTGTTGGAAGTGTAAGTTGTATGGCCCCTTTAGACAGCTCTTTGGCAATCTGTTAAAACTAAAAATGTTCACACTGAAAACTTCCATATAGAAAGACCTCCATGCTGTATGATTGAGTGAAAAAAGCAGGTTGAAGAAGAATACCTACAGCCTGATGCCATTTATATAAAATAACCACATGGACAAACACACACACACACACCCAACAACACTGTTTTCTGTGGGTATTAATATTAATTTATAATTATATAACATATAAATATAATATTTAAATATATATATTTAAAATTATAAAAGAGAAAAGGCATTTATGTATGGTGCAATTTTAAGATTAATCGAAGAGGAAAGTGATAAGGCGGCTCAGGGCTGTGTTGTAAGTGGGAGGGATGGGTGTGTTGGTAGTGGGTGGGTGTTGTCAGTGTCTGCTTGTGTCTGCCATGCGGGGTGACTTCAGTTAAAGCCTCACTGCCAGGAGCAAGGTGGGACACGTGCCACCCTCTGTCTCTTTGTCTGGTTTTTCTCTTTTCAGCCTTTGATCAACATCACCCATGGATTCATGAATCTCTCAGACATTCCTGAGCTCATCGGGCCTCCGGTGTGTATCCACAGCTGCCCTAGAGTGAGGGTCCTACCCAGACACCCCAGCTAAAACTAAGTTGGGTTGGTTTGGAATCCTTTGAGCTCCTGAAGCATAGAGCTAGAGTGTCTTGAAGTAGTGAATAGAAAGAGAGCTTTGCATTTCTGAGAAGTTGCTGTCACATTAATTTGTGCAGGGAGTTTTGTCCAATGCAATGGAAGCTTCCAGTCCCTTGCATCAGAAATATGTGTAATGGAAATCAGAGAATCATAAGTAACAAATTGATAGATGTCTGAGCAGTGCTTTGGGCATGCTTTTGTTTACATGATCTCATTTCCCAGAATGGGAGGAGCCTAGAGAGACCTATCCTTGTGCTGATGGGGAAACTGGCGCATGAGGAGGGAATGTGACTGGCTTCAGTCTTTCTGGCCCCATTTAGAGATCAGGAACACACAAAGAAGCTACGTTATTTCTGCAAGTCCACAGAGTCTGTCCATGACACAACAGGACCTAAGAGGAAGGAAGCTTCCTCCTGCAGTCTGTGCAATGAATCCACACTGCATCTTCCATATCTGCTGGTGACAGCTGGGGAGAGAGGAAAGAGCTCTGGCCTTAGGAGCCTTGGGTTCCAGCCCCATCTCCTCTACATAATGCTCTGAGACTCTCATCATCTCTCTGATAACACCTCACCAGCCTTTGGGGCAGCTTATAAGAGGTGATGGATGCGAAACTGCTTTGCAAACTGTGGCACTCTGTGGAAGCCGACACAGAGATTGAGGCTTATACTTCCACAGCTGCGCAGTCCAGATGTCTGCCGGGGCCACCCGCCCTGCAGTCCCCAGTGAGGTTGGCCTGAACCTCTGCCATCCACATCCTAGGGAAAATTCAGTGCTCTCCCCAAGGCTTCTGCAAATATCTGCACAATTCCTTTAGAGCCAGTATCTCCTGCTGAGTGGCCTCTGTTGGTGGGTCATTTCACTGTCTCTTCTATACTACATCCAGTGGGTCTCCCTTTCCTTGATTTCTACTAAAATCATCCAAAACACCCCAGTAAGCAAACCCTAAAGCAAACAAGCAAGTCATTTCACAAAAGTTTTTCCCAAACTATTGGGGGTTTAGAGTGTTAGGTGGCTTAATTCTAAAGCAAAACACAGACAGCCTAAGATCTAAGAATGAACATCTCTGTTCTAAGAGTCCTTGGGCCTTGTCTGCCCCCACCCCTTCTCTCTTTTCCCCACCTGAGAATCCTCCTCCTGTCCCAATCCCTGACCTCCTCTTTGGCAAATCCAGGCCCTGAAGGGGAAGATTAAGATTTTCCTACTCAGAGGCAGTTCCCTCCCAGCCGTACCTTTATACTTTTCCACTCTACTATATGTACATCATATAGATATATGTATATAGTATATTATATGTATACACACACACACACACACACACACACACACACACACACATATGTATGTTAGTCCTTTGTTAATTCTGCATCCTCAGATTCAACAAACCTTGGATAAAAAGTGCTGAAAAAAAAAATTCCAGAAAGCTTCAAAAAGCAAAACTTGAATTTGCTACATGCTAGCAATTATTTACATAGCTTTTACATTGGTTTTACAGCTATTTACATAGCATTTACATTGTATTAGGTGTTATAAGTAATCTAGAGATGATTTAAAGTGTATGGGTATATGGAGTATGTATGTAGGTTATATGCCAACACTACACCATTTTATATAAGGGCCTTGAGCATCTGCGGATTTTGGTATCCACAGGGGACCCTGAAACCAATACCCCTCGGATACCAAGGGGATGACTGTACAGTATATTGAGAAAGTTGTTGCCATTCAGTTATATTTCTCTGTATATATATATTCTGCCAAACTCTAAGTCTTTAATAGGTATGTGGGTATCTGGGCTTGGAGGAAAAAGAGTCCTGGCCCCATGTGGAGTGAACCACAAATTTTCTGTTTCCTGGAGACTTTAAAATGGCTGGTCCTTTAAAATTCTGCCTCTTACTGAGGGAAAAGAACTGAGTCTCACCAACTGCCCCCACTTCCACCCCCAAATACCCCAGCACACCCTTTGGGCCCACTCCTCAGAGTTTAAGAACTTGTTTTCTGAGAGTATTTGTGGAGGTTGAGCACTGCATTCATTGCCCCAGAGGTTTCTGACGCTGAGTGATTTCACGGAAGAGGAGGGTGGGACTTAAAGTGCCGAGAGTCCTGGCTCAGGGGAGCAGAGGCTCCAGACTCCTGAGCAGCTCCTGGCTCTGTGCTAACTAGTGTGTGACTGCACGGTTCCTTCCCCTCCCGGGCCTTGGCATCCTCTGCAAAATGGATCCTGAGCCCCACTGTGTGGGAACACGCTTGGACCTTTGGAAGGTGCTGGAGGGAGTGGGCCCCTGAGGTACAGGTTCCTGCTGGCCTGGCAATGCTGCTCCTAACCTGCCTGCTTTGTCTGTCTGTGTCACAGGGCCCTGAGGGCATGCCTGGGCTGCCAGGGTTTCAAGTGAGTAGCACAGTAGCCATCTTCCTTTGTGCCCCGAGGCTGTGTGCATTCTGTTCCTTCCACCTGGGATGCTGTTCCTCTCCATCTGCACAACTGACCTCTAGTGCCATCCTGTTCATGTAGCCTTTCCTCGTTGCCCCCATCTGGAGTGATCCTTCCATCCTTTGAATCCCATAGGGCTTTATTTTCACCT
Source organism: Neophocaena asiaeorientalis asiaeorientalis (assembly GCF_003031525.2). NCBI lineage: Eukaryota > Metazoa > Chordata > Mammalia > Artiodactyla > Phocoenidae > Neophocaena > Neophocaena asiaeorientalis. Next base: position 3,799,627 of record NW_020185326.1, on the reverse strand, counting down.
CTGCTGTCGTTCTTTTCTGCCTTGAATAACAGTTATTTGTACCCTTATCGTTTTTTCCTGAACTGTACTGTGACCAGCTTGCAGGGGGTCAGGTCTTGTTCATCTCTTTCTAGCCCAGGGCAGCCAGAGCCAGAGCTGGAGTCGGTGGTTGGCTTCCTATAAATGAGTGGATGAATCAAGCATTTCAAATAGATAGAGTCTGAGTAGATAAAATCCCTGGAGAGAGAGGATGGTGGCGATGGAGGATGGAGAGAGGGGAATCATAGCCTGGAAGTCCAAAATTAATAGTCTGTGTGTACCACGCTATGGGGCTTCCACCATGGAAGGTGAAAATGCATTTCTGTGTAGAAAGTGATCAGCTTAAAAGTTTCAGCCTGCCCTGAAGCCCAAGGCTCCAGAGTGAAATCTGCACAATTTCTCCATACATTGCAGCTCTGAAAGGCCTGATGCCAACGGTGACATGCACTGCTTCCAGGATAAATGAAGGAAATTTATCAAAAAATGTAATAGAATATGTATATGTATAGCTGATTCACTTTGTTATAAAGCAGAAACTAACACACCATTGTAAAGCAATTATACCCCAATAAAGATGTTTAAAAAAATAAAAAAAAAAAAAAAAAAAAAAAAAAAAAATGAGAATAAAAAAAAAAAATGTAATAGAAATTTGTTGTTGATGGTAGAATTATAGTGATCTCTTTTTCTTTTTTTTATACTTTTCTGAACTTCTACATTTTTTAAAAGGAGCATGTGCTATGTTGACACTAAAAATACATGGGAACTAGACATTAAAAAACAGGAGAGGGTGGCAGCCATGGAGAAGACCTCTTAATTAGGAAGAGAAGAGGCCAGAACTGTGAGCTTGAGCTCCAGCCCCACCTTGGCTGCTCCAAAGCCAGAGCATGTTCCAGACACATTTTTCTCTAAATGACTGGTTCTCTGTTCCCGAGGGAGCCCTAGGCTCCCCAGAAGAGCCTTTGGGACCACTTCAGGAGTAAGGAGGGGACCAAGTAGGCAGGATCCAGGCCACTGCTGAGGCTCCATTTGATGTATTTTATACATTGGGCTTTTGTTTGACTTTACTTGAAAAAGGAGAATGAAAAGAGTTTCACTGCTAAAAAATAATAATAACAAATATTTGAAGGCCACTGCGTTAACCCAGAAGGTAGGGACTTGTGAAAAGGTAAATTGCAATAAAGTGTTGAACCTCTTTTTTAGGGGCAGACGTCTGGCAGTGTGAGTCATTGTCACAGATATTAAGTGTATGTTGGAGTTGAGACGAGGTCACCTCTGACCGGGTGTGCAGAAGTTTGGTTCTGCAGAGGGAATGGCGGTGGCGGGCGGGTGAGGGGTGCAGAGAGGCTAAGGGGATAGGCTCGCCCCCGGTGGAGTGACAGGAGTGGAAGATGAGGCGCTGAGGCCGGCTGGGATCAGTTTGGGTGTCAGGCTAGGATGTTTGGATCCCATCCTGTAGGTAGTGGGGAGCCAGAGAAGGGGCAGGATTCATGGAGGGTGAATGATGGGGAGGTGGGCTGCAGGACGACCCTGAGGACCCATGGGTGAGCAGAGGCAGCAGGCAGTTTCAATGGCGCCCATTGGAGGAAACCACAGTTCAAAGAGGAGTGGGGCCTCCAGGCCACCTAACACTCAGTGCTGTCTTCTTTCCACCAGACCACAATTTCTAGACCACTTAATATCAGGAAAACATCGTGACTAATTGTGACTTCCACTGGCACTCTGTGTTCTTTTACTTTTTGGAACAACAACTTTGTTTAATGAAAGCATTTTCACCTTAACAAACCACTGAATACCCTCCAATGATTCCTTCTAGGGACCCAGAGGACCAAAAGGTGACACTGGTGTGCCTGGATTTCCAGGACTAAAAGGAGAACAGGTAAGAAGGGCCCAGCTATCTGGGTGGGATTGTGCTCTAGAACTTGGTAAATATTTCGAACGGGCTGAAAGTAGCTGTTAACTTTTTAAAAATTTGAGATAGAACTCACACACCATAAAATTCACCCCTTTCAATTGTGAAATTCAGTGACTTTTAGTATATTCACAGGGTTGTGCAGCCATCACCACTACCTAATTCTAGAACATTCTCATCATGCCCAAAGAAACACTGTATCTAGTAGCAGTCACTCCCCGGCTGTTAACTTTCATGATCTCAAGGTTCTTCCAGGGCGAAGGTGGGGTGGGTGGAGAAGCAGATTTTCATCATAGTTTGGAAAGAGAACTCAACCCAACGCTCCCTTGAACGCTGTGCTTTGTCTAAGTGCCCGCGGGTACCTGCATTAGAGTGTGCACTCCCCGAGGGCAGGCACATCCACTTTCTTTTCTGTAGCTCCAGTACTTAGCACTGCGCCTGGTACACAAATGGCACTTAAAACATATGTTGGATGAAAAGATGTATAAGTAATGAATACAATGATGCTAATATTTAGAAGTCATTATTTTATTAAACTATTATTAGTGTAAGCGGGGGCATTCCACACTTGGAGGGCAGTCTTGGTGCAGAAGTTGTGGAATATTTAGCATGCAGAGCACTTCCTGAAAATTCCAAGGGCATTGAAATGACCTTTGTACCCTTCCACATTTGCCTCTTAGAATTAATTTCCCAGTTGGTTTTTATAGATAAGGGGAGAGTGACGTCCATAAATGGATTGCAGTTATTCTGGATTGGATTCATTTATTCATCCATCCATTTATATACTCATCCAGATTACATCCATTCCCTAAGGTGTGCCAGCCAGCTTCCTATACTAGGCACTAGGGATAGAGAAATAAGACGTGAGGAACAGACATGCAGACAGCCAGCAGAGTGCATGGTCATTGCTGTAACAGGGGTCTGTATAAAGCCAGTGGGAGCAGCCCTGAGCCTGCCTTGGGGAGTCAAGGAGGGTGTGTGTGTCTCTAAGAGGAGGGAGCATTAGGCTACTCTCTTTCCTTCCTCCCCTCACCGTTTTCCACTAGCTCCATGGAGGGGGAGAGAGTCTCCAGTGTCTGTTGGGCCACAGTTCCAGGAGGTGGAGGGTTCAGTGTGCTGGGTCTGAGTTTAGCGTTACATGGGACCATGTCTTGGGATGCCTTTTGCTGCCACGGGCCTACAGAGATGGCGTGGGGTCAGGGCAGTTCTGGCTTGGGAGGAGGCCTGGTCAAGCAGGATTGGCTCTTGCTTTAAACGCTCTGTTTTCTATGTGGCGAGGTCGGGTGAATCTAGAGGGACCTACGTGCCATCTCTCCCCGAATCCCCTGCCACTTTGAAAACTGGGAAGAGCGCCCAGGCAGGTCTGCTCTGAGCCTCGCAGCCAACGCGCTTTCTCTCGCTCTGCCTCTGATGCTTTTGTGCTTGCTGCTTCTTGCTGCTGGCGTGCTCAGGACTGCTTTTCCTCACCAGCGAAGTGGTAAGATCCAAATATCGGGTGTGGGCTTGGGGGACGGAGAGGAGAGGCTGCTTGGCTTGCTGTGGCACCACTGCCTTGGCTGCTTTCAGCCCTGTTGAAGGGAGACTTTCGTGTGGTCCAGCCCAGTTCCCCAGGGGCTAGCATTGAAGTTCGGGGCCAGAGCCTTGAATGGTTCCTCTCCCCGGCCTTTTCTCTGGACATATATCTTCTTGGAAGCCTCCTGGGATAGCAGATGGCCCTGCTGAGCACAGGATTGGGGGCAAGATCCTGTGTCCCTGCCACCTGTCTACCCATCTCCCCTATTTCCCAGCAACTGAGATAACTTTGTCTGATCAAGTGAGCATTTGCACAGGAGCCTGGAGTTTGGAGGCGAAGTTCCACCTGGAGACTCAGGGCCCCTGTGTTGGAGAGGCCTCCACTGTTCATGCTGTCATCACTTTCCCAATTTTAGATGCTTTAACAAGACTAAGGATTCTAGGTGGGAACAGACCTCAAGTCGAGCTGTTAGGAAAGAAAGGCACCAAATATATTAGGAGCCAGAGGTTCTCAGGGGGAAGCCACACAGCCAGAGGTGGGATGGACCTTGTTGGGACTGATTCCTGGAGGGTTGAGAGTGGGGATGCTGATCTGGAAGCAGCGGGAGCCCCAGAGGGGCTTGCAGGACCCCAACCTGTGCTTTCGGACAGTAACTGATGGTACATGGAGCGAACAGTCCAGAGAACATTTAATGACTTAGGAGGCTATGCAGTATTCTAGCAAGAGGTCATTGTCGGGCAGTGGGGCTGGAGAGGCAGCATGAAGGCCAGAGGCATCATGGCGATGAGCCTCTGGATAAGGCAGTGAGGCGGAGGCCCGGCTACATCAAAAGGTTCTCTGAATTGCAGGGTGAGAAGGGAGAGCCGGGCACCATCCTGACGGGGGATATTCCTCTGGAAAGGCTGAGGACCCGAAAGGTAACTATGTCACCAGATCCTGAAGGCACACATCTTCTACGTCCTATCTTTGCTTCTGTTGCAAACCGTGTGCAGCTGAGTGACAAGTCCTTGTCTCCCTGTTTTAGGGTGAACCTGGAGAGCGTGGAGCCCCGGGACCGATGGTAAGCTAGAGCGTCTCGCCCCTGCATCTAGACTGGGGTTTGAAGCATTTATTGTACTTTGGCTCAACTAGATTGAGTTGTCCCAGCTGTGAAAATAAAAAGGATGTGGCAAAATGCATCTGTGTCAAGGGTAGGCTAACTGCAATTAAATAAAAGCTCAGTGGTTCTGCACGATAGCAGCTTAGTTCTCACTTATGCAGAGTCCACTGTGGTGGTTCCCAGTTGGGCATCTCCCCTCCAAGCAGTGACTCAGGGACCCAGGATGCTTGCATCCTGTGACTCTGCCCTCTGGTGGATTCAGGGCCACAATGGCATCTTCCAGCTGATAGGCTGAGGTTGGGGAGGGGAAAGAGACCATGGAAGATGATGAGCTCCACTTCTGGCCAGACCTCTGATGCAGGAGGCGGGGGTGGGAGTGGGGGTGGGGATAGGTCTCAGAAATGTGGTTTAGCTGTGTGTCCAGAAGGAGAGGGGAAACGGATGGTGGTGAGACCCACAGTTGTATGGGTCTTGCCAGCTAAAGATTGTCATTACCCAGGGAACCTGGGCCTTTTGGCTTCTGGTCTTGGGTCTGCTGCCCATTTGCTGTATGACCTCAAACAAGTCCTCTTCTCTCTCTGGGCTTTTGTCTTCCCATCTATAAGTGAGGTATTGAATGAGTACTAGATGACATGATAGGGTCCTTCTTGCCTTACTGCTCCAGGAATCTATAATTTTGGGGGGCTGCCGAACAATTTTTAAGCTACCAATTCTCTCCAGATGAACCCTAAACTTGCCCCTCGTATATTTCTTTCCAAAGAACAAAGAAAACTCATAGAACATCCACCATGGGTCAGACAGTGATGCTTCAACACAGATCATCTCATTTCATTTTCACCACCCTAAGAGGCTAACGTCAGAACCCCCATTTTATAAACCGGGAAACCGAGGTTAAAGAGGTTAAGTAACTAGCCCACTGCCATACAGCTTGTTAGTGACACAGCAGGGATTTGAACCCAGCCTGTCAAACTCTGTGTCCAGGTTTTTCCCAGCACACCTCACTGCCTCCAGCTGACACCTTCATTCTTCTGAAACATTTTGAGCTGGAAAACTGCACATTGGGGTTTGAATGCGGGGTTTGTTTGAAGCTGGATCTCAGGCCTGGGGAGTCTAACAGGCACGTGTCCTTGATGAATGGCCCATAACCTCCAAGGTGCATCCTTCAAAGGACCTTCTAAAGCCTTTGGTCCCTTAAGTCAGGCAGAATGGATGCCCTGGAGAGGTGTCCTTGGCCCTAGCTGCAGGCTAAGGCAGACTGGGAGAGTCTTGTGTTAACCACTGGGTAACACTTACTAATACCCAGTATTGTGGGAAATACTAATTGTTAGCAATGGTGGCCGGCAAGCTGTTGCAGATGGCCAGGGTAGTTATTGCCACTGAAGCCCAGCTGTGCATAGCTTGCCAAGCACAGACAGTAAGGGGGCACCTTCTTGTAATTTGCATAAGGTGTCACATGGGCTGTCTATGGCCCTCATGACGAGTATAGCTTACAACACTAGAGCCTTGTTACTCAAAGTGTGGCCCGCGGACCAGCATCATCAGCATCACCTGGGAGCTCGTTGGAACAGCAGAGCCTTATGCCCCACCCCGGATCTGCTGGATCTGCATTTTGATGAGATCCAGGTGACTTGCGCACAGTGCCGTTTGAGAAGCCCTGCGCTAGAACGTACCGCCACGTGGCCTGTGGCCTGTTAACTCCTTGCTTTTCTTTTCCTGCGAGTAACCTGGTCTGGGTACTTTACATACAGAGCCTGTCTCAACACAGTCTATTTGCCATTCTTCAGGGTAAGTCTGAATACAGACTTATATAGAGAGCAGGAAGAAGGGGCTTGATAGGCCCCAGGCTTAAACCAGTCATTCCCCTGGGAGATAGGACAGACCCAGTTACAAAACAGGAAAGGTGTCAACTGGAAGTAGAGCTTGTTCTGGGAAGAGGCGGTACATTGTATGCATCCTAGACACTGGAAGGCATGAGGGTTCCGGCAGGAGGTTGGAACAGGGCAGTGGCTCTGGGAGCATGGGGACACGGGAAGCAAGCACTGGAATGCGGTCCATGGGCAGGGGCTCATCTGGAGAACTGGGGAGCCAGGCCAAGATTCTGGTCCTTAGGGACAGGTGGGAGCAAGGTAGGAACCAAATCCTGAAGCAGGTTATTGGGCTTGGCTGACGTGAGGAGTGAAGCAGGACTGCATTATTCCAACGGGGGACATGGAGAACCCTGGGACATAAGACCTAAGGCAAAGGTCCACGTTCTGAGCTGGCCCAGCACACAGCTACCTGGGAGCTAAGGCCAGGAGCTACTGACCTCTTGCTTCTTTGTTAGCTCTGACTGGCTGAGAGGGTTGGGTCCAGCGTCTGGACTGGGGTAGAGCCCTACAGGAGGGATTGAGCAAGTGGGTCCAGCTGAGGACAGAGAGGCCAGGGGACAAGGAGCCAGGCAGGTGGACATTTCATAACTTCTCCTTGCCCTCCATCCTCCTATTAGTGGTTCATTGTCACCACTACCCACAAAGGTAGGCTGGATGCCCCCCATCTCCCTAGCCCTTGAGTTTCTGTTCTTTCCTTTTTAATTGAAATATATTTTACATACAGCATTGTGTACATTTAAGGTGTACATGTTGATTTGATACATTTATATATTGTAATATGATTGCTGTTGTAGAGATAGCAGCTCTCTCACGTCACATAATTATCATTTCTTTTTTGTGGTTGGAATAAATAAGATCTAGACCCTTAGCAGTTTGAGGATTATACTATTAATACAGCATTGCTGTCCATATTCACTATACCGTGCATTAGATCTCCAGGACCTAGCTGTCTACTAGTTGCAAGTTTGTACCTTAAACCTCACCTCTCCTATTCCCCCACCCTCCTACCCCTGGTAACCACCATCTTACTCTGTTTTTACAACTTTGGCTTTTTTAGATTCCACATATAAGTGACGTCATACAGTATTTTTCTCTTTCTAATCTGGTATTTACTTTGCCTCCAGGGGCCCAAAGGACCACCAGGACACAAAGGAGAATTTGGCCTCCCTGGACGACCCGTAGGTGTTGGGGTTTCTCATATTGCATATGAGGGAGGACATGCGGGCCAGGCTGGCCTGCGGGCAGTGGGTTTACTAAGGCCTCTCCCATGGGTTTCAGGGTCGCCCAGGACTGAATGGCCTCAAAGGCGCCAAAGGAGATCGAGGGGTCATGATGCCGGTGAGTGCCACACCAGAGACCCAGCCCCATGCTGCCCCAGGGACGCGGCCCAGGGCCAGTGTCCAGAGGAGGGGCGAACGAGTGCCAGGTCCAGTGAGCAGGGCTCGTGGACAGAATGCTCAGGAACGTTATTCTTCTTCCTCTGCTGCCACTTCCAAAGATCCTCCAGCCCAGCCCTGTCCTCCGGCTTGCTCTCAGGAGGTCCCTGCCACCAAATCCACCTTAGTGGAGCATAGGCTTCCTCGTCCAGACCCTAGAGGGAGGGTGGGAGAACACGATCTGGGCTTTCTCAAGAAGTCTGGTTTCAAATCCCAGGTCTTCTGACTCGGGTAATATCCCGTCCTTCCTGGGTTACACAGTCCTGGGGGTTTCGCATGTTGCTGGGGTTGCTCGGTGAGCGCTCTTGAGAGAACACGGAAGGTCGATCAGCTGTGTAGGCAGGGCCTCGCAAGATGACAGACACCGGAGCATCAACAGGGTCCCACGTCTGCAATAAGGAAGCCAGCATTTATTGAGCACCTACTGTGTACCAGACACTCTACAAAGTGCTTTTGAGGACCAGATCTCAGTCTTGAGAGTAACTCTCCTAAGAGAAACTCAGTGGTGTTCTTGTTTTACACAGGAGGAAACTAGGGCCTGTACAAGTTAGTGACCCACTGAAGGTCCCCCATTTGCTGCCTGCAAATGCAGCTCAAAGTGTGTTGCTGCTTCTGTTTGCACCCCATGGTTGCCGCTTTGTATGCCTAGAAATGTAGAAATGCAATCGTATTGAATCACTGGTCACCGACTCACTCACCAAGCCTACCGGGGCTCCAGGTACAGCAGACACCGGTGCCTGCACTTGAGTGATCACGTGGAGCTTCCTCGTGGGCCGGAGGCTTCTCACCTGTGGCCATAGCCTCCCCCTCCCCCTCCCCTCCTGCAGCTTCTGCTGCAGGTCCAGCTTGGGCTCCAGGCTTGGCGGAGCAAACATTGCATGGTGTCAAGGCCAGGCTGACGTGGCTCTGAAAGTGACTCTGCCATCTAACAGGAGTTGGCGTTTAAATGTTACATTTATGAGGGGCTCTCCCAGGCACTGTATCCTGGGAAGGCCTCACTCCACCCGCCGCTCTGTATGAGGGAAGCGTCGATAGAGGTGGTGGGCTCAGTATCCTCTGAGCACTGCTCTTGGGGTCAGAATCTGGCTTCCAGTCTCCATTCCGCCATGAATTGCTGTGTGGCCTTGAGCAGGTCACTTCCCCTCTCTGGCCCTCATTATGTCCAATTGTAAACCAGCAATGATACTTGCTCTGCTGTTGTGAAGATGCAGCGAGGCCACAGATATAGGTGTGCTCTGGGAAGAGACTGGCCTACCCATGGGAAGAGTTAGTTGGCTTTAGATGACCCTCCTTTCCTCACTGTGTCTCCAAACCCTGGGGAAGTGTCCTGCAGCTGCCTCTGCATTCATAACAACCCGAACTCAGGGATGGCCTTTCTTTGCTCCCTTTAGGGCTCACCTGGCCTACCTGGTCCTCCAGGCCCCCCAGGACCACCTGGAGCTGTGATTAACATCAAAGGAGTAAGTTGGCAGTGGGTAGGTGGGGGAGACCTGAAGGAGGAGCGGGGAACGGCCCCAGACCAGCCTAAGCTGGAGTCGGGTGCCCTGATTCCCTCCTCTTATTCTCACTTCCCACAGGCCGTCTTCCCAGTTCCAGTCCGGCCACACTGCAAAACTCCAGTAAGTAGCGTATAGTCACTGCCTTGGCAGTGAAAGGCTTTGGCATAGAAAGCAACTCAGAGAAGATGAGTTTTTGTCTTGAGCCCCTTCTTTCTGTCAGTGTCCTCTTTGATGTCTTCTATCACCTGCATATAGACCCTTGAGTGACTCGAGGTTTCTAGATAATAGATTGTGGCACTGAAACATACTGGGTCTTCTAAGGGCACACATGTGGACAGAGTGTGTCTTTTAATGCAGTCAAAAAGCAGTGTCTTTTGTTAGCTTCATGTTAGCATGTTAGCTTCATGCTTGGAGCAGTATAAGAAGCAGGGAAATAGACCCCTTAAAATACAGATGAGAATAAAAAGGCAATTCTAACCAGCGCTCTTTGCATTGGGAGCTTTGGGCTAAAATCTATAACTGTCCTTTCTCAACTGTCATATTACTGCACAGCACACAACCCTGAGAGGAGGGACTTTCTCTCCCCCTTTGTAATGAGGAAACAAACTGTGACTCAGACAAGCTCACTGACTTGTCTAAGGTCACAGGACGGACAGAGCTGGGGCTATCATGCAGGTCCCCTGACCACCAGGCAGCAGGTACAGGCACCCCAAGGGGTCAGACACGTGGCTGGTCGTCCAGCTGGTCAGTGCAGTGTCCCCGGGGTGTCATCCGTATTAGGTGTGGGGAAACCCAGGGAGGGTGGGCCTCTCCCCATGCACAGGCATTCGTCATGGAACTGTGTATAACTATTCTCTCATTCATCCAGCAAATATTTATCAAGGACTTAGCAAGTGCCAAGTACAAGTGAGGGACCACAGGGGTGAACTAGACAGGCGTGGCCTCTGTTCCCGGGAGCTTGCAAGTTACAGTTTAGAAGATTCTTTGAAGTGGGTTCTTAATTGATGCCTGTTGGAGGTGGTGATGAGACTTGGGTCAGAGGCTTTAAAATGACGCAGTTTGGCTGAGTGTTTGCCCAGACATCTGTCCATGTCTAAACTTTGAGACACCCAAGTCTGCAGCCCATGGCCTGGGAACTCTGGCATGGAAGGCAGAGGATAGGACCCACTTGCGTAAGGTGACCAAGGGGCCTGCTGGCTCCCAGAACTACATGAGGACAACAGCTAACCAGGTCACGTTTACATCAGTGGCCTGAAAGGAATCCTAAAACGTCAGGGCTGGAGAGACCCTCCTGAGAGTTGGCTGCTTCCCAGCCATAGAGAAGGGGAGACCTCAGCCCAGAGAGGCAAGGTCCCACCGTGAGTTAGTGCCCGAAGCCCCTCCCAGCAAACATGATATCAGGCTTCAAATGAACCAGCCATGGGACAGTACTTGAAAAACTCAAGAGCGTTGTAAAAATGCTACTGCAATTACCGTGACCTGTGCTAGGACACTTTGCTGTGATCATGGCCTTTGGGGGTCATGACGTTCCTTAAAATAAGCCAAAGATGAACTCAGAGCATTTGGGGGTTTGATTTCATGTTGCCTGTCTGGACACCATGCAGGCTGGGGCGTGGATGTTTCTTGACCAGCTCTCAAAATGGACATTTGATAAAGCAACGCTTCCTCTCATATCCAGCATTTCACAAGCCCCTTCTCATTTCAGCCCCTTTCTAATACCTTAACATTTTACCCTTAACAATCCACCCCTGGAGTGGAGCAACTTTATCAGCATAGCTGTAAGATATCAGCTGGGCACTGCTGCCTTTATCGTTAACTTAGAAATATTCTTCCTGGAAAATTCCTGTCCCCTCCCCTCAGCTTCTCTTTGTGACCCCTGAGCATCTTGTGACCCTACACCCAAAAGCATGGGAGGATCTGGTGTGAGAGGGATCATTCTGATTCTGCATGTTAACTGGGAAAAAGGTGAAGGTGGACTATTAAAAGCAGGGTGGCAGGTGGCTCTGTGTTAACAGACAAAGAAAAAAAGAAAGAAATGCAGGAATCTGGGGATGAACTGTGAAGGAATATTATCTTGAATAGCTTGGACTCCAGACCCCTGGCACTTAATGGGAAGTCTAGAATAGCCCCCCAGTTTAATGATAACTCCCCTTTATTAGTTAGCACCACCATCAACTCCTCTTCAGTGTGTTCATCTTTGATTACACATGGCAGCAAAGCTAATGGCTGGCCCAGCATCATGGCTTGAGTACATCACTTGCACGAGTGCTTGACCTCTCACGTGAATCAGTCCTGATTGATCAGAAGGGAGGGCTAGAACACTCACAGTTGACCAGACCAAAATTGCCATGACTTTTTGTCTTAAAGCTTTGGGCTTTGCCTCTGCAGAGTTGTTCAGCCAGTAGGTCTCAGCCCAGCTCAGCTACGTGATGCCCTCCCTGCCCCCACCCCCCGACCCTGCCCCAGTTGAAGGCCTGGGATGCCTTGCATTGAGGGATGCCGGGAAACTCAGGGCCTTTGGGGGCTACAAGACCCAAGGAAGGCCTGACTCCATGACCTCACCCCTCGCCCCCAGGACAGGGGACTGTGGCTCCCTGTGCATGCAAACACCAGAACAGGGTTGCAGTGTATGACCTTGGCTTTCTCTCTCTCTCTAGGTTGGTACCACGTATCCTGGAAATTCAGAACTCATCACTTTTCATGGTACACACTCCTGTCTTTACCTTGTTTCTCTGGGACATTTCCTGACCCTCCTATCTCTGCAGAGGTGGTTTCCAATTGTCCAGTGCTGGGCATAGACTTGGCGGTCAGGAAGATCTGTCTGGGTGTCATGGGAAGGGTGGTAGCTGGACAAAGGCTGTGGGACTGGGCACCTCTGTTTGCTTGTGCCACCCGTCTGCCTATTCTGTGCATCTTGGCTGAGCCTCCTAGCTAGCAGGCTGCACTCCATTTTTCCATTCATGTGTTAGTTTGTTCATAACACATCCACTGATAGCTTCTCCTTGCCTGGTGCTATCCTATGCACTGGGCTGAGACTAATGGATCCCATGCTCTTCCTGTCACCCAGGCCCTTAGACTCTGCTGGGTGAAACTCTTTAAAAAGTCGTTACAATGCAATATGCCAAGAGCTAATGCAGGGGAGGCCATGGGAGCTCAGAAGGCCTTTGCTTCAGAGTGTTCCTGGACCAGCAGTGTCAGCACCTCCTGGAAGCTTGTTAGAAATGCAGAATCTCAGGCCTCATCGCAGACCTGCTAGACCAGGAGCTGCATTTTCACAAGCTCCCTCTGAGGTGTATACACAGTGCAGTGTGAGACGCACTGGCTCTTAGTGATTAGTAAACATCAGCATGTTCGTGGCCTGTAGGAGCTTATCTACCACGCATTAGAGGGGGGATAGGCCAGGAGACGAGAGCCTGCGGGCAAGCAGTGACTCTGGCTCCCTGTCCCCACACACGCTGTCACACCATGTGTGCCCCTTTTGATTGAGAAGTCTGAACGCTTGCAGTTTAATCCAGTACTGACCTCTGGCTCGGCTCTGTCACTCCTGGCCTGCTTGGGTGGTGGTGTCCCTGCTGGTGTCTGGCTTCATGGGTTTTTGGTCACTTTTGGTTACAAAGTCCAGGCTGTTCTCAAACTGCTTGTTCAGATCCAATTCAAGGCTCTCCCTTCCCCTGGTGCAAGGTGGACCTTGGGGAGGATGTGGGGTGGAGCTGGATTTGCTTTCTTGGGTCCCCAGTGTGTAGGCACACATTGGTCAGCTGATCTCTCTCGGGAACTGGGAACTCAAAGATCTAGTGTCCACCCACTCAGCTAGGTGGGGAAAGGGGACTGCTTCCCTTCCCAAACTCTGTACTCCCAGGAGGCTTTCTCTGAGCCCCCTCTCAGATAAAGAGTTGGGGGAGGAGAGAGGGCTGTAAGGCCGGTTCTACAGAAGCGGTGCTTCTCACAAGTCCTGTGGGGAGTGGCGTACCGCACTGTTGGCACTCTTCCAACTTTGCGAGTGGAATACTTAGCACCGTTAGTTGTCTTCTGCGGCACTCCCGGAGAGTCCTCCCCTCCCCTTACACCACCGTGCTGCCCAGGCTTAGGTGGGATGGGACCGGGAGCTTGACTTGTTGTTGAGTCTCAGGCCACGTGCATGAAGCCGTCCAGGGGAGTTAATTGTAGCCTCTGCTGGGCTCCCATGATGCACTGCTGGCACCTTGAGGATGGTACTTATTCCATCCTGCCTCGCGCTACCCTCACCGTGTCTGTCTCCTTGAGAGCTTTCCAAGGTCAGGAATTGTGTCTGCTGCATCTACCTCAGCCTCTCCATCCTATAGCAAAGGATTTTATATCCTCACTAGGCCTTTGTTGCTGAGTAGACTTAGCTCAAGAGGCTTAGTTTCAAAACTTGTCTCAAAAATGTTTTATATAGAATGAAGGTGATTTTCCACTCTTTTTTTTTTTTAATGTGTGTGTATTTGGTGGCAGGTGTTAAAGGAGAAAAAGGATCCTGGGGTCTTCCCGGCTCAAAAGGAGAAAAAGGCGACCAGGGGGCCCAGGGACCACCAGGTATCCCAACTCTTGTTCTGGATCTTGCCCTTGATTTTTGTTTCTGAGAAATCCAATTGAGCCAGTAAGTAAGGTTAATTATATTACCACCCTGTCCACAAGCTCCATGGAATTCCAGAGAGACCCAGTCATGGGCAACACGTGTGCAAGATAGAACTTTGTCAAGAGAGACTGGAAGTTCTGATCGTTCCAGCTTCGTCTGCAGAACGAGGCCTGGAGAGGACCAGGGACAAACCTAGGATGCCACAGGGTCACAGGATCTGAACTAGTGCTTGTTTCCAAGCCCAGTGCCCCCTCTGTCAGCTAAACCAATGTGGGGTCACTTCTACTAGGAACTCATCATGGTTGCCAACTTGGAGGCTTTGGTGTTTGAATTTCTGAGATTGATTGTGGATTTTTAAAAAGTGTTTCTTTTTCAGGCCCTGCTGTGGATCCAACTTACCTGAGACATTTTCTGAACAGCTTGAAGGTGAGCATTTCTCAACATCTGGCCTGTGTTTCCAAGTTCTCAGGCTTATGTCAGAGGCTGGTTCATCTGACTCTTACTGGATGTTCTCTGCTTCCAGGGGGAGAACAGAGACAAGGGGATCAAAGGAGAAAAAGGAGACTCTGACAGTGGCTTCTCTGTGTCAGGGCCCCTGGGCCTGCCGGGAAGTCCAGGCCTGGCGGTGAGTAGCGACCCCTCCACACCCCTTCCTCGGGGAGTCACGGCGCTCCCTGAAGCCCCCCAGTGTGACGAGGCAGCTGGGAGCAAGGGCCAGTCACAGCACCATAGGCTGCAGGCAGGCCTTGGGCGTTGGCCTCTCTCCCCCATACTTGCTAACAGGTGGGGAACCTGGCAGAGGCCACAGAGGAAAGGGAGCTAGCCAAGGCCACATGCACGCAGGTTGCTTCCAGGTAACCCACCACCGTGCCTTATTCACATCAGCGGTGGAAAACTCAGCACAAAGAGTTGTTAATGGTAAACACATCAGATAACAGAGGCAGAAGGGAAGGTGAGGGAGATGTTTTTAGGGGGCTATTTGATTCTTCTGAAATTTCATCAAAGAAGGAGCCCGTAGATCGGCTTGGTCTTCTTAGGATGAGAAGTTTCTCCAGATCACAAAAGAGAAGTTCAAATTATGCCTCCACTGAGATTATGATCAGATCATTGACCCTCAGGGACCAGGAGCAAATTCTGGACCTGGAACTCGCCATGAGCATAGACCGAGCAAAGCCAGGAGACCAGGGTTCTCCTTCCAGCTCGGCTGCTGATTTGCTTTGGGACCTCGGGCAAGCCCTGCCCCTCTCTAGGCCTCTGTTTCTCCATCTCTGAAATGCCGAGGCTGGACTAGATGAGCTCCAGGGGCCCTTCTGAGTCCAGGGCTCCCTAGGCTTCTCTGCTGTCATTCAACATAACGACTGGGCCACCGCTCTTTAGGTCTTCCACCTCCTGGCTTGTGCCAGGATTGAGGATGATGATAACAATAGAGGGTGTTTACTGACTTCTTATCAATGTCCTGACAAAAAGAACAGATGGGACCTCTAGTGACTAATGGTGCTTTCTCTCTTCGTTACTGTGCACTTGACAGGGCCAGAAAGGGGAGACCATCATCGGGCCCCAGGGACCCCCAGGTGCTCCTGGCCTGCCTGGGCCACCTGGCTTTGGGAGACCTGGTTCCCCTGGGCCACAGGGACCCCCGGGGCCACCAGGACCTCCGGCTATCCTAGGAGCAGGTCAGTACTGTGAGTGGTGCCCAGCGTCACCACACCTGGGTGGCATGTCAGAGCCACACTATCCGACAGAGGGCTGTTTCCTGGATGGAGCCTTCTTTCCTTTCGTTTTTCTTTTTAAATTGAGATATAATTTGCATGCCATAGAATTCACCCATTTAGAGCGCACAGTTTAAAGGTTTCTAATATATTCACAAGGTTGGGCAGCCATCACCTCTCTCTAATTCCAGAACATTATCATCACCTTACATAGGACCCCTGTACCAATTAGCAGTCTCTCCTCTTTTTCCTGATCTTCCCCTGATCTTGGAAACGATGAATCTACTTTCTGTCTCTATGGATTTGCCTATTCTGGACATTTCTTATCAATGGAATCACAAAATATGTGACCTTTTGTGACTGGCTTCTTTCCCTTAGCATAATGTTTTCAAAGTTCCCCCATGTTGTAGCATGTATCAGTACTTCATTCCTTCTTATGGCTGAATAATATTCCATTGTATGGATAGACCACATTTTGTTTATCTTTTCAGCAGCTGATGAACACTTGAGTTGTTCCCACTTTTTGGCTACTATGAATAGTGCTGTTGTGAACATTTGTGTACAACTTTTTGTGTGAACGTATGTTTTCGGTTCTCTTGAGTATAATGCCCAGGAGTGGAATCGCTGGGTCATATACATGGTTACTCTACTTTTGGAGGAACCACCAGACTGTTTTCCAAAGTGACTGCAACATGTTGCATTCCCACTAGCAGTGTACAAAAGGTTCCAATTTCTCCTCATTGTCAACAACATTTGTTATTATCATATCTTTTTTATTCTAGTCATCATTCATTCATGTGAAGTGATATCTCATTGTGGTTTTGGTTTGCATTTCCCTAAAGACTAATAATGATGAACATCTTTTCATGTGTGGGTGGAAGCTTCCTGGCTGCTTTGTCAATGCCTGGGCCTTAAGGGACTTGAGGACCAGCATTGATTCTACCCTTCTATGTAAAAATTTCACCCCTTGGTACCTCACTTCCTCAAATGAAAAATGGGTGAAATAGAAGAAAATCTCCATTTATCAAGTACTTACCAAGTGCCGGGCACTCTGCCGGTCACTCTACTACATTATCTTACTGGATTCTCAGAAAGCCTTTCAAGGAAAGTATTAGCATCCACATTTTACAGAGGAGGAAAGTGAGACCCAGAGATGTTTAGGAACCTTTCCAAGGTCACACAGCTAATAAGTGGCATGAATGGGATTAGGACCCAGATCAGAGTAGCTCCGAAGCCTGTGTTCTTTCCACTGTGCCATGGTGGAAAATAACAGCAGCAGCAATAATAGCATGAATGCATCATTTTTTGTTGTTTGGGTTGGCATGAGCCAGCTGTGGTTGAAGCACACCTGGGAGGAGACCTACAATGTCTGGGGCATCCGGGAGAACTTTACACAGGAGGTGACTTTGGGGCAAGTGACAGAAATGGAACTCAAACTAGCTCAAGTGCATAGGGAAACTTATTGGATGTGCAGGAGGGTGTGAACAATCAATCTGTAGCGGGGCAGGCATGCAGTGAGACTTCAGGTGCAGCCAGAACCAGAGATTCAGTCCCTGCGAGGATTCTCTGGCCATCTCTTGCTCAGCTGCTCTCTGACTGCAGCATCACGCTTCTTCGCCATAGACCATATCCTCTGCATGGCGAGAAATACCGACAACCTACAGCTTCCACCGTCATCTAGAAATCTTGACCTTGTTTCTCAGTTTTAGTTTGAAAAGCCCTGGGGTGGGGGTGTTCTGGGGAAGGACACTGACTGACCTGTCTTGGGCCAGATGCCCAACCTTGGACCAGTCATCTGTGGCCAGGAGGTGGGATCACATGAGACCATGACAGCTCCTTCTGGACCTCAATGGTCATAGAGGTGAAGGGGAAGATCTCAGGAGCAAGTGAGGATGCTGGTCCTGTAAAGAGAGAAGGTGCTGGGTGGATAAAACCATAGGTGCCTATACAACCTTGAGGGATACATAGGAATTGCAAGGAGTGGAGGGGCATTGCAGGGTGAGTACAAGATTCAGAGACTATGTTGTCCATAGTAGCCCTAAACTAGGGGGCCCTAGGACTCCTTGCTCTATTGAAAAGGATTACCCTTCATATAATATATAGCAATTCACAGTTTACAAAACACTCCCATATCCATTATCCCATTTTATCTTTTTTTTTAATTTTTAATTTGTTTTTAAAATTTACTTATTTTTGGCTGTGCTGGGTCTTTGTTGCTGTGCCTGGGCTTTCTCTATTTGTGGCGAGCGTGGGCTACTCTTCATTGTGGTGCACAGGCTTCTCATCTCAGTGGCTTCTCTTGTTGTGGAGCACAGGCTCTAGGTGCGCGGGCTCTTTTAGTAGTTGTGGCACGTGGACTCAGTAGTTGTGGCTCACGGGCTCTAGAGCGCAGGCTCAGTAGTTGTGGCGCATGGGCTTAGTTGCTCCGTGGCACATGGGATCCTCCCGGACCAGGGACTGAACCCGTGTCCCCTGCATTGGCAGGCGGATTCTTATCCACTGCGCCACCTGGGAAGCCCCTATCCCATTTAATCTTAACAGCAACCCCAGGAGGGAGATGAAATGCATAAGATTATAAAACTCATTTTATGGCTGAAGGCACCAAAGCTCAGAGAGGTTGAGTCTGACTCAAGGTCATAAATCCTAGGAAGAGGCATAGCTGGGGTCCAAATCCAAGTCCTCAGACTTTGTCTCCACTAGACATTCATCACCTGTGTATGAATTTTCAGGTTCTGTGTCAGACTACAGGCTTATTTGCAGTGACCTCAAAAATCTCATACAGTGATTTTACTGGGACTTGTACAAACATCCTTAACTCTACCAAGAGTTTTGCAGATTCTGGGGGGAATTAGAGATCAGAGAGGTAGAAGGAGAGCAGCGGAATTGCTACAATAACATTTCTTTATGTTTGCCTAAAGTAAGGACTCTTCATTTGGGAGCCATAAACTCCTAGAAAATTCAAAGATGTGCCTCAGGGAGCTATCTTCCCACTAACATTCTAAGTAGAAGTGTGTGTGTGTGTGTGTGTGTGTGTGTGTGCGCGCGCGCACTTGCAGATATGCATATGTGCATTTTTCTAGGGGAGAGGGCAATAGCCTTGATTTGATTTTTAAGGGCATTTTGACTCCTCAAAAGGTAAGAATCTCTGGTTGGATGCTATACAATTTGCAAAGCACATTCCTAGTTTGTGTTCTTCTCAGTTCTCAACACAGGCTTGTGAAGACATATCTGTTTACATTTCACCGATGAAGAAGCTGGGGTTCAGAGAGCTTGTTGTTTCCCCAAGATCACACAGCTGAGAACTGACAAATCAGGAACTTGAGTCTCCTGGCTGGACGGCCAGGGCCCCTGTCACTGGCCTACCCTGTCCCCCTGTAGCCCAGCACCTTCTCTTCTTCTTTCTGAGCCTGCTTCCTCTGTTCAGTAATTACCTGTTTGTCTCTTGGGAGAAATAAGTTGTATGAGTCAGAGCATTTTTGGATGCAAGTGACAGAAAATTCAACTCAGACTGACTTACACAAACAATTGAAACAACAGGAATTTATTCACTTATAAAACTGGAAAGTCTTAGGCATGCCTTCATCCAGGGCTACAGTCAAGAATCTCAGTTCTCCCCCAAACCAGTCAATGTGGCTGAGTCATATGCTGGGCACAGAGCTCCTAAGATTCGGCTACGAGGTGCAACACTTTGCAGCACTGTGAGTGGGGTGGTGAACGCTCCCCTCGGTGACCAGCTGAACGTCGGAGGCATTTTGCAGACAGTATGCTTTTTTGTAACTTCTCTTTTCTGCTTTGTCTTAGCTGTGGCCATTCCAGGCCCACCTGGCCCTCCAGGACAGCCAGGGCTTCCCGGATCCAGGAACCTGGTCAGTATTATCATCAGTGTGTCTTCATCCTTCTGCTTTGGATGGGTTTCCTTAGAACTTTGGCTGCAGTGTTTAGGGGCTGGCACACCTTCTCTGTTGGAGTTAGGCCTCCATGACAATAGAAATGGTATAATTTCACAAACAGCGTATTTATTATCTCTTTGGATGACTTATTAAGTAAAAAGATACAGACTACAAAATCATTTATGATTTAAGTTCCACCTTTCCAATCGTTAATTGACTAAACTGTAACAAGAGCCAATCATATTACATCAAAAAACACAGGCACAAGACCGTAAACAACATCACAGGAGGCCCTGTGCTGGTTACATTTCCCCTGGGTAATGCAGCCTTCTCCATTCTACCAGAGGATGTCTCTTGTACCTTGTTACCCTGCAGATCATTGGAGCAGGATATGGCACACAGAGGTTATTGTGATGCATAGAAAGAGGGACAAATACCTCATTAGGATGTCAGGAGTCCTAGGAATGCTCTTTGGTCTTTGATAGATTTTATTTGGAAATTTGGGCTGCCAGATGAAGAACTGTCCAACAGTAGATGGAATTTCGATATTGGGTACCTTTGGGGGATGCCTGAGTAGTCATTTTAATCACAAAGTCATCTTCAAAGCAAGGTGAAAATTAAGTTTTTATAATCTTTCTCAGTTGAAAAGGTTGATATTTCTTTGAGGCTTGATACTTCTCGATAGATTTTTCCAGCTTTTATGCCTGTGCCTGGATAGGCCGAGATGGCTGTCTGATCTTTGGCAATTTTCTAGACAGAGAAGTTACAGACCCCCATTTTCTGCTGTGTATTTAATACTGGAACTACCCAGCCAGGCAAAAAAGATTTAGGACGTGGGTAGAGTAACTCACTTGCATACATTTCTTACTCCAAATGAAAAGAAATTTGGAGCAGCATGAGCTAACAAAGCACATGTAACGATGTTGGTGCCATGGTGCAGCTCACACCAATGGAAGTGGCAAAACTTACCCATGATTTTGCCAGTACCAACATCCAACAGAGTCAACTCTGCTAACAGTTTTTAAATGTCTTTGAACTCTCAGGATACTATCTTCTTTGTCTTAATTTGTTTATTGTAATTGAGATTTGTGTTTCAGGTAATGCATGTTTTTGTTTTATTGGAAAGAAAGCCTTTCCACTGGCTGTGAGGCGATGGCTCATACTTGACTTTACAGAGAGGCCAGTTTTTCAAATTGTGCCATCGCTGTGATGATCACCGCAATGTTTGCAATTTAAAATTACCTGACAGGTTACAGCATTTAGCAACATGGCTGACATGTTGCAGAAAGCCCATTTGGTCATAGAAGGGACATTCATCTACCTGAAGGACAGCACCGAGTTTTTCATTCGTGTCAGAGATGGTTGGAAAAAATTACAGGTAATTCTTTAACAAACTGCCTCCAAGTACCCTGTAAAAATAACATTCTACTCCTGTAAATGCCATTTTTCTGATTTGAAAATAGGCGAACAATTTCTAGTTGATGTTTCATTTTCAACGTACTCTTTTCCTTAAAGCTGGGAGAACTGATCCCCATTCCGGATGACAGCCCACCCCCCCCTGCGCTTTCCAGCAATGTGAGTCGTTTCCCTGCCTTACCTCTAACTCCTTCACTCACCAGCACTTGCTGAATCCCCTCGGCATCCAGTATCAAGCTCTCCAGACTCTGGACAGCCAGCTCTGCATGGTTCACTATCTGGCAGAAGCCCCAAAATTACCAAGTGCCAACAGAACGTTCTCACAACAGCTGGAGGGGGAGCTGGACCCAGACGCTGGAGACCTGCCATTCCCATGTCGTAGCTGAATCCTCTTGGGCAAGGGAATTCCCTTCTCTTGGCCTCAGTTTATTGATCTGTGAAAACACGGTTGGCATAAGCAATGTAGAAGAGCCCTTTAATATTTGACACTGAGACTTCCTTGCCTGATAAGAACACCAGCAGCTTGCGTTGTCCACTATTTTAACCTTACAGCTACCCTTTGAGGCAGGTGATAGCATTCCCACTTCGCAGGTGAGGAAGCTGAGGCTCTCAAGAGGTGCCTTGCTCTATTAAGTGAATGAGTTGGTTGTAAAACATGGACTTCTTCCTTGATTCAGCACTCTTTCTAAAAGTCTTGAGAATATCCACTCCCTTTCCGAGGATAATTTTTCATTCATCTGTGAAACTCTTCACAGTTAAGAGTGGTCCAAAGACCATGACAAACTGTTTAAAGCAGCTTTTCAAGAAACATTGCACTTGTACCTTAATGTACGGTGAAGAACAGATTGAATGCATATTCAGGACTGTTTTTTTTTTTCCTTTTTTACCTGACAGTCTCATCACCTTCAGCTTCCACTGGCGTCTATTTCAAGTGTTAATTATGAAAGACCTGCAGTAAGTACAATTCATGCATTTACTGTACAGATGCCAAAAGTGTGTCTGTCATGTGCCAGGCCCCATGCTTGGCACACAGTTCCTGCCCTCAAGATGCGTATAGACTAGCCAGACAGGCAAATAAAAAATAGGTAATTCCAATACAGTGTGAGAAGTCGTTTGGGTGAGGCAAACACAGGGTACTGGGAGTGTTAGGAAGGTCAAAGAAGTCTGCCTTCTTTGGAGGAGGTGACCTTTAAATCACGACCTGAAGGACAGTTGAGAACAGGGGAGAGCCAGGTAAGGGGAGGGGAATGGGAGTTCCAGGCAGAGGGAGTATGGAACAGAGGCAGGCAAGGGCAAGTGCTGTACATTTCTCTAATTCCAAGTATTTCAGTCTTGCTGAAGGAGTAGAGTTCAAGGCAGGGAAAGGAAAAGTGTATAGTCTGCATAGGGCAAGGTCAGTCATCAAGGACCTGAAAGCCAAGCCAAGGGCTTTGGCCTTTTCCACTGGGCAGTGGGGGAACAAAGAAGGATTTTAAGGAAGACAAGGGTAAATAAGAGAAGGGCATCAGAGAAATTACCTTGCTTATAATGTACAAATGGATTAGAGGGCACAGGACCAGGGACCCAAAGACAGTTAAGTAGTTACTGTATTATCTGAACTAGGATCACAGCAGTGAACATGTAGAAAAGTGGGCAGATGGGAGAGAAATTAAGGAGGCAGGAGTGACAATTTGGTCATTGGTTGGGTATGGGGCAGTGAGGATGAGGGCGATCAGGAATGATGCCCAGGTTTCTGCTTGGGTAACTGAGTGGTGATAGATTTTTTTTTCCAGGGATCATTTTGTTGCTTAGATCTGAAACTCTCACTCTATTTCTTCACTAGCTTAAATGAAGATTTTATTCAGATAATTGCAGGAACCTCATGGAACTCAATTGCAGGAAGTACAACAGGGCCTGTGGACTCTTGTTCCTGCTATTAGTATCTCTACAGACCAGCCTCTGCAAAGGTCTTTCCTCCTGCTTCCCCTCCACCCTCACCCCAGCACACAGACATAGGTTACATCTGCAAAGCTTGCACACAGCCTTGGGTTGCCATGGCACTGATCCTGGCCTCAACTCTATGGGATCTTACGGCTGCAGAGCTCAATACCACCTCAGTCTTGGGAGAGGTAGTCTACATGGGTCAGTTGCCTACTCCCAGTCAAATCAAGAGTAGCCAAGGGACTTCCCTGGTGGTGCAGTGGTTAAGAATCTGCCTGTCAATGCAGGAGACACGGGTTCAAGCCCTGGTCCAGGAAGATCCCACATGCTGTGGAGCAACTAAGCCCATGCACCACAACTACTGAGCCTGCGTGCCACGACTACTGAGCCCGTGTGCTACAACTACTGAAGCCCATATGCCTAGAGCCCGTGCTCTGCAACAAGAGAAGCCACCACAATGAGAAGCCCGCACACCGCAACAAAGAGGAGGCCCCGCTCGCCACAACTAGAAAGAGCCCGTGCGTAGCAACAAAGACCCAACGCCGCCAAAAATAAATAAATTTATTAAAAAAAAAAAAAAGAGTAGCCAAGAGAGGAATGGAGATGCAGATGTGGATGTGTAGACACAAGGGGTGGAGGGGATGAATTGGGAGATTGGGATTGATGTATGTGCACTGCCATGTGTAAAATAGATGGCTGGTGGGAGCCTGCTGTGTAGTGAGGGGAGCTCGGCTCAGTGCTCTGTGGTGACCTAGGTAGGTGGGATGGGAGGCGGGTGGGAGTGGGGTCCAGGAGGGAGCAGATATGTGTATACATGGCTGGTTCACTTCGTTGTGCAGCAGAGGCTAGCACAGCATTGTGGAGCAGCTATATCCCAATTTTTTTTTAATGTAAAAACAAAAAAATAGAGCAGCCAAGAGAATGAAATTGAATGGCCTGAGGCCACTCTGTTTAGCAAGTATTGTGGGGACACTTTCAAAGAAGAAGGCATAGACTTGGTGGACACCAGAAACACATTTCCTTTAGTGCTGCCATCCACCGAGCAGGAACTGATGTAGGGCCTGGTGAGCCTGCAGTACCTGTAGGATATCTGAGTGGAGAGCAGCAGGAGGAAGCAGGATCAGAAGGTCTGCAACCCTTCAGTGGGTCTGGTCTGGAGATACAGACTTGGGAGTTTTCAGCAGAGCTATGGAAATTGTCTTGGGGATGGTAGGATTCCCAAAAGAGAACCTATGTGGTGAGAAGAGATCGGATTGCGAGGAGCAAAAACAAAAAGGAACTGATGGAAGACATACGAGAAGGAAACTGGGAAGCCATCGCCAGAGAGGAAGAAAGAATGCCAAACAAGATAGAAGCCAGCAGTGTCAAATGCTGCCAAGAGGCCCACTGAAAGAACTAAAAGGTGTTGTTCAAATTGAGAAACTAGAGAAAAGCATTTCTGTAGCATCGAGAGATGCCAACAAGATTCTAGTTGGTTGCAGAGTAGATGGGAGGTGAGGAAATAGAGAAGCAAGTATAGGTAACCCTTCAAAAAGCTTAGTTATGAGGGGAGACGTTAGGGCAGTAGCTACAAAATTTTTTTATAAATTCTAAGGCAATACATATTCGTTGTAGAAAATTTGGACAATGAATAAAAAGAATGGGGAAGGGGACTTTCCTGGTGGTGCAGTGGTTAAGAATACACTTGCCAATGCAGGGGACCCGGGTTGGATCCCTGGTCCAGGAAGATCCCACATGTCGCAGAGCAACTAAGCCCATGTGCTGCAACTACAGAGCCCATGTGCTGCAACTACGGAGCCCGTGTGCTGCAACTACTGAAGCCCACGCACCTAGAGCCCATGCTCCACAACAAGAGAAGCCACCACAAGGAGAAGCCCACGCACCGCAACGAAGAGCAGCCCCCGCTTGCTGCAACTAGAGAGAGCCAGTGCGCAGCAGTGAAGACCCAACACGGCCAGAAAAAAAAAAGAAGGGGAAAGAAAATAGTAAATCACTTATAATTTTACACAACTACAACCATCTTCAAAAAGCCATTTTAATGTTTGGTTGTGGAAATGTCACTGTCTTCATAAAAATGATATCTATTCATGATAGAAATGTTCCAGCGGTTAAAGGTATAGAAACATGAGAACATAAAAGCCCCCAATCTCATCATTCAGAAGCAGCCATCATTGCAGACATTTCTCTGTGCATCTCCTTAAAGAAGGAGAGGTGGAGGTGGTGGGGTTAGAGGTGTGGCAGGGAGACCTGCACTCACCACTGCCCCTTTCCTAGGTGTCCCCTGGTATCAGGGAAGCGCAGTCCATCAGGGCCTCTTGCGACTGCCCTTGGGTGTAGCCCCCAGGAACACAGCAGCAGAAAGGTGATGAGACCATAGGGCCTCTTCCCTTGGGTGCCACAGTCTTCAGACACATAAGAGGGAGGAAGATGTGTTTAAGATATTTAACAATATTTTCCTTTTCTGGCGACATGGGCCCGGGTCCTGCACCAGCTCTATGCTAATGAGATAAAAGTTATTCCTGACATGAGATTGAGGAAGGAGATGACTACCCCTTGAGTATTGAGTCTGGAGTATAATTCCGAGGGTACAACAGAAAGGGCTGGGAGAGAGGGCCGCAAAAGAAGGCTGGGTTTGGGGAGAGAAAGAGTGGGAGAAAGCAGATTATGGAATGGCTTTTATTTGGGCTCCTGACGAAGGTGGCAGGAGTGTGAGGCTAGAATTACTGTATGACCCCTAGTTTCCAAAAGGGTCTATCCCAGCAGTCTTAGTAATAAATGTCATGACCTTCTCCTTTCAATGCCTTTTCCCTCTGGTCCCTCATGATCAGCCCCAGGCCTACTCAGGAGGTGGAAGAAAGGGCAGGAGGCAGATAGCTTGATGTAGCTCTGAGATCTAGGACCAAAGCCAGCTTAAAAACCTCCTAGAAACTCAATGAGGGGCAGACCCACAGATGGCCTGCCTGCAGGCTGGATTGAGATCTCTGAAGTGCTTTATTTTGTTTTGTTTTCCTCATATATGGAAGAAATTTCTACTATTTAGAGCTGTTCAGATTGCTGACGCAGGCTGCTTTGGGAGACCTGAGCTCTCCTTCCCTGGAGATGGTCCAGCAGGGGCTAGAATTCCAATGTCAGGTAGAGGTTGAGTAAGGTGACCTCCAGCGTGCTTTCCATTGCAGCAAGTCTGGGATCTTATTAGGAACATGTGATGGTTATGGGGGTTGGAGTTTGCTTTAATTCTTCAACTGCACTGTCTTTTCTCTCACTTTTTTCAGCTACACTTGGTCGCTCTGAACACGCCATTTTCTGGGGACATTCGAGCTGATTTTCAGTGCTTCCAGCAGGCCAGGGCAGCAGGACTGTTGTCCACCTACGAAGCATTCTTATCCTCCCATCTGCAAGATCTCTCTACAGTTGTGAGGAAAGCAGAGAGATATAGCCTTCCAATAGTGAACCTTAAGGTAAGAATAAATATCGTTCCCATTGCTTCCTGGATGGACTGGTTTCCACGGGGACTAGAGGCAGTTGCCACTCCTGACATCATCAGAAGTATGTTGTTTCAAGGCCCTGATTAGCTGTGTGACTTTGGGTGGTTACTTTCCCTCTCTGGACCTCGGTTGCCTTATATTTACAATGGCCCTTCCTGTTTGGATGGTTTATGACCCTTGGAGCAGACAGGAGGGATAGTAATGACCTCTTTCATTTATATAGCTTTTGTGTTTGTTTACAATGCACTTCATATCCATTATCTTAATAGATACACCCGATAAAAATGGGAGTTATTCTTTTCTGTTTGTCAGTTGAGGAAACTGAGGCTCACAGGGAGAAAGCAGTTTACTCAAAGTCACTACAAACTGGAATTAGTTTCCTTGACCCCCTCTTGGTTCCACCTGAGGATGCCTTCTGTAGAGCACTGGCTGAGTGGCACCAGAGAACAACTGGTGAGCACTGGTCCCAAAGCAGAGCCACTCTGTCCTGCACCCTGGTTTGGTACCCTCAGATATTTCTCTGCCCTCATTCACTGGCAAGGCAGGGCCCCGCATCATCCCTCAGTTATACCATGGAAATAGCCTACTTCTTTAAGGCTACAAGGGGCAGCTCTGTTGCTGCTCACACACATCCTGGGTCCTGACCCCTAACCAGACCTCAAAGGTGCTTCGAGACCCTTTGGTCCCTGTGAACCCCAGTACTCCAGTTTGGAACCTTGAGGCTGGCAAGTCCATCCTGACCCCACACCCAGCACTTCCCATCCCATCTTCCAAGGTTCTGTTCCACCACATTCATCCACTTAGACTGTATTCTTGGAATACAAATAACCGAAGGAAAAGGAGTAAGAAGTTCATCTCCACATCATCCACTTGTAGGTTAGCACAAGGCTTGGCACAAATTCGAAGCTCAGTATATACGTTTAAAATAGCAATGATAGGGCTTCTCTGGTGGCGAAGTGGTTGAGAGTCCGCCTGCCGATGCAGGGGACGCGGGTTCGTGCCCCAGTCCGGGAAGATCCCACATGCCGCGGAGTGGCTGGGCCCGTGAGCCATGGGCACTGAGCCTGCGCGTCAGGAGCCTGTGCTCCGCAACGGGAGAGGCCACAACAGTGAGAGGCCCGCGTACTCCAAAAAAAAAAATAGCAATGATAAAAACCTAAAACACACTTTTGATAGGGAGGAGACTTTATACACATATAGTAAAAGAAATTACCTCAAGAAATGAGACCGTAAAGCCAAAAGGGTTCAAGGAAAGATTATAAAATCAAACCACAAGTATTTCCTGAGTTCTCACTCTGTCCAGGATCTGGGATTGGGGTTAGGGACTTCTGGGCCTTGAAGAATGGATAAATATTTTCAGGCTGTTTGTATAATGATTCTAACATGGCATTTCGTCTCCATAGGGCCAAGTACTTTTTGATAATTGGGACTCAATTTTTTCTGGCCATGGAGGTCAGTTCAATACACATGTTCCAATATATTCCTTTGATGGCCGAGACGTAATGACAGATCCTTCTTGGTAAGTAGAGATGGAAGCCCTTGAAGTATATCATATGATAGACAGTTTTAGGAGACAGTCTAACAATGGGATGCCCTTATCAGCTGCTCCTTTGGGGTGCTGCCAGTGTAAAGCCTCAATGAGGCAGCCAGGGGCCATGGAGAGAGCCTGGCCATGGAACCAGGAGACCTGGGTCCAGTAATTTAATATGGGACCTTGAGCAAGGCACTTCCACTCTTTGAGCTTCAGTTGCCTCACCTGTCAAATGGGCAGGATAATCATATCCATATGGATAAGACTGTTGTGAGAATTAAAAGGTAAGTGTGAGAACATCTAGCATACAGTAGGCACTTAATAAGTGGTAAGTAATGCTATTCATGGTGATTCTTTAACCCTATACTGTGAGTTGCACTCTAATTCTTTGAAAATTATGTATGCTTTTAAGAATAGAACAACTCAGTAAACTTTTCCTCAGTGTCTACTCTATGCCAGGCCTAATGCCAGGCCTGGAAGGCACAGTAATAAACCTACACAGCCCCTCTCCTTTCAAAGCTCATAGTCTGTGGGAAGATAGACACAGACTAGCTACAATTCTAGACGTAATATTGTCATTGGAAAATGGAGAAACAGATAAGATGGTAGGAGCACAGAGGAAAGAGTCATTATTCCTTGGTGGTGAGAATCAGGAAGCCTTCCTGTAAGAGGGGGCGTTTAATGGACTTGTGAAAGATGAGAAGGAATCACTGAAAATGAAAGCGAGGCCATTCCAGACTAAGGGGCCTCATGAGCAAAGGTTCAGATTCACGAAAGCAGAGAGTATGATTTCAGAGCAAGTACAAGCTGGATATGGTTGGAATGCAGTGTGTTCAGAAAGTTGGAAACAGTGAGAAAGACAGAGAGGTGATGTGCAGTCAGACCCTGGAGGGTTCAGGAGTTTGACTTGACTCACTAGACTTATGCCAATTTGCTCACCGAGATATGCCACAAAGAAGGGTCATTTCAAAAAGTAACACAACAAAATTCCTTTTCAGGCCCCAAAAGGTTGTTTGGCACGGCTCCAGCACCCACGGAGTCCGTCTCGTGGATCAGTACTGTGAAGCGTGGCGAACCGCCGACATGGCAGTCATGGGCTTGGCCTCCCCGCTGAGCACGGGGAAGATTCTGGACCAGAAAGCATACAGCTGTGCTAATAGGCTAATTGTTCTGTGTATCGAAAACAGTTTCATGACAGATGTGAGGAAGTAATGACCTTCCCATGATTCTTAAGAGTTTTCCAATTTTTTTTTATGTGAAGAGTCGACACTGAAATCTAAAATGTTTAAACGTTGTAAATATTAGTTTTTTATTACACATTCATCACAACAGCAACCAAAGAAAACATACCTCAATACACTCAAAACTGAAGACATAAAGGACTCAGATCAAAGATAAAATCTGATCCATCTATTGGTGCTAGATTCTGCAGGAAACCCATGCAGTGTAAACACATCCCAACACGGTTAACAGCAAGTTGAAAACAAAGGCCTTGGCACTCTGCCCACTGCATCCTTCAGAAAGTGATTTCCTTCTTTTAACCGTTGTTGAGTGTAAGATGTCCTTCATGTTTTCTTACAAAGTCAGTGTTTAGAAGTGTACCCCTTTCTAAGTTATGTGCAGACCAAATGTTTTGTTCTTTAATATACATCCATTGTTTGCAACTGCTATTCATACAGAGAAACAGAACTGCTCAAAATGATCCTATTTGTATTTTCTGATATTACCAGACTTTAATGTTTTTTTTCCTAAAATATTATTGCCATCTTGCTTTAGGAGTTTTATATTTTGACACAACATATTTTAGTATGGCATCTGTTTATATAAATGACTTGCTGGAAAAGTTTAAACTCCCAATGATCTGAAACTAGAGAAGAAACAGCACATAATTACTGCCTTTCCTGTGGTGGCCCTTTCCCCACACCCCACCCTGATTTTATAACTTCCATTTGGCAATGCTTGAATTATAACTGCGATTCAACAAACAGGTTCATGAGGATGAATTTTCTGAGACACGTATACCTTCATGCTGTACACTTTGATTCTTTTTTTTCCATGTAAGTGAACATAAAAACATCTTTTCCAGGTGCTTTCTTCTGTTTGACTTTTTTCCCCCAGTTCCTTTATTCTTCACCAGTGATGTGGAAGCGGCCCTGGGGTGAGTTTGCTAACCCTGTCACTGCCACTTGTGCTACCCCTCGGGAGATGATCAGAGAACAGGAAGATTTTCCCATCATGCTCCTCTGCTCCTGCCTGTTGTCTTCCACTCAGTGGGGGCAGAAGAGCCCCAGTGTGACAAACAGGATCAACTGTGTCTCAACACATGACTTTGGGCAAATCTGCCTTTTTCTCTCAAGGAGGTTGGGATAAAATAAGTAATATCAGCTCTCAGTTCCTAAATATCAGACTTAACATAAGTCCCATTTATCTTTCCTCATAACCCTGCAAGGTAAGTAGTTTTATCTCTACTTCACAAATGAAAAAAAAAAAAAAAAAAAAAAAAAAAAAAAAAAAAAAAAAAAAAAAAAAAAAAAAAAAAAAAAGTTGAGGCTCAGGAAGTCACTTGTTCCAGGTCACAAGGCTGCTGAATGGTGGGTCTGGTTTCAGGCCCAGGGTCCATCTCACTCCAGTGCCCAGGATCGTTTCAAGGAGCAACTGCACAAGGCTGCCTATTCGCTCCCTCCCAGCTCCCAGGCTGTGACTCTCTGGCTCTTGGCTTGATGCTGCAGGAGAAACAGAATCACCAGGCAAGTGGCATGCTGGGATATTTCCTCCCATTCAGCTGGGCTGGCCCAGAAACTCAGCGAAGTGAATCCACCCTAATAGTCCTTGAGGTAGGAAGGAAATGGAGGACCAAATAAAGGCAGACAGCCCAGAACCTCCACTTAGAGGCTTCCTAAATGGAAGAGCAGTGAAAATCTGAGTCATGGGATGAAGACAGTTATAGGTTGGAAAGCCCCAGAAGGGATTGTTGGGGACTCACTCACCTACCCAGTGGCTGGGGTGCCTAGCATGGACAGGAACTGAGGGGGGAGGGGGGCAGGAGGTGCTGAGGTCATGAAAAGAAGGTGCCTTCCGTTTTAGCCAGAGCCCGCAGCGGCCGTGGGCCACAGAAGGCACAGGGTGGTGTTGGGGTTTGGGGGAGCCAAAAAGAGGGGAGACCCCTTTTGCTGACCCCAGGA
Organism: Neophocaena asiaeorientalis asiaeorientalis; assembly: GCF_003031525.2. NCBI lineage: Eukaryota > Metazoa > Chordata > Mammalia > Artiodactyla > Phocoenidae > Neophocaena > Neophocaena asiaeorientalis. The sequence goes on along the minus strand of NW_020185326.1, from coordinate 3,768,555 downwards.
AGGCGGTTGACATTCATGCCCTGGCTTCTCAGTCCTCTTTGTGCACCGAAGGAGGGTATGACCAACCGGCCCTCCCAAGAGGCCTTGCATCAACCCCAGTCCTGGTTAGACTCTGAGAATGACAGTCAAAATCTTGGGCCTGGCATTCAAGGCCCTTCACTGAACATCAGTTTTCCTGTTATTTGCCAAAGGCCACTAGCCTGAGGGCCTCGTGAATACTTAAGTGAGCCACATGGGCCCGTCTACCAGGCTGCTGTCCGTGCCCTGCCCCGTCTTGGGAAAGCCTTAGCCACTCTAGGTCTAGCCTGGCCCTCTTGCCAACAGCCAATGCAGACTCTGCTTCCTCTGTGACATCCCCCCGTCCTCTGAACCTGCCTACCTTTTGTCATGCTTCCTCCTCTGAACACCTGGTGTATTTCACACCTAGATCTTGTCACACAAGTGAAATGCAATGATTGAAAGGTCTCCAGCCTTCACTTTATCCCTGAATGTCCTTCAAGGCTGGGGAGCAGGCTAGCGCTCTCAGGCATAATAGGGGAGGGAAGAGAGGCCACAGTAGTCTTTACAGTGCAAGAGGTCTTGGGATACTTGCTCTGAGCCCATATTGTGGACTCTCATCCAAGGTCCCCTGTCCAGAAGCAGAAAGACAGAAGTGGCTGTCCCATATCCACTCACATCAGGGGCCAGGTTCCATGGGGGAGGCAGACTCTGGAAGGCACGAAGGAGCCGAGAAGTTGGGAAGGAAGGGGAGTTGGGGGAGACACAGAATGAAGGGGGAAGTCCAGGGCAAGCTCTCTGCCAAAGTCAACGTGGCTGCCTGGTGGTGCCTCAGAAGAAGCGAGGGAACGAGGAGAATGGATCACAAGAGCCAGTCTCAAATTTCCTGCCCCCTCTGCATTTAGATGGCTTGGACCATGTTGCTTGAACCTGTAGGGAGTGCAAGTAGGAGACCGCATGGACCTCAGGGAGTGGCAGCAGTCCAGCTGAATAGCGATCAGTGAGGGAAACACAAGGCAAATTCATAAGCCAAAAAACAACCACCAACAAAAAGGAATGTATTAGCTCATGAAACCAGGAAGAAGGACAGGGAATCCAAGAGATTCAAGCAACATCGTCACTTAGTCTGTTTCTCTTTTTCTGTGTGTGTGTGTCTGTCTGTCTTGCTTCTGCTTTTCTCTGTATGTGTCTTCTTTCCCTTCGGCGAGAACAAGATTCCTTCGTGTGCCAGGGGTCGTTCATAGCTCCAGGCTTACGTTACTCCAGACCCCAGAGGGTGGCCTCAGAGGAAAGAGAAGACTCCCTCTCCCCTCTGGGATTATATTAATTCCTGAAAAGGATTCTGGTTGGTCCCACTAGTGTTGTGTGTCTATGACTATGGGTGGCAGCTCCATCCAAGATGAGTTTTGCAAAAGAAATAATTCCTCCACCCATAATGTGAGGAGGTTTGCAATGCCCAGAAAATAGGGCTCAAGAGGTTGAGAAAAAGACCAAAGAGAGAGAAAGAGATTCCAGCACCCAGCAGCAGGGAAGGGCTGAGTGTAGGGGATGTGATGGTAGATGCTGGCCCTGAATTCTAGGATAAGGTATGTGGACTTCATCCTGCTGCTGGTGGAGCAGGTTGGGAAGATTTTAAGAAGCTGAGATATGGGATGGGGATCAGTTCTGTGATCAAGAGAAAGATCAAGCAGGTCTTTTGTTTATTCATTCATCCATTCAGAGATACTTCTTCAATAATGCTTTTGTAGCCAGCACCATGTTTGAATTTGGAGAAATGGTGCTCCCACTTTTCAAATCCACCAAGCCTATTCTCCTGCCACGGATTGTTTCAAATCCCATGTGTACCTCCTCTTCCTCCAACTCCTCAAAGACCTTACCAGTTGGGGCAAGTGTATGTGTGCAATCCCTGCCTAACCCAGCGCTGGGGGAGTACCTCTCTGGTTATTCCTTGAGCTCCTGAGTCACCAAGATACCGCTGAGCATCCTCAAAGTTCTTTGATCACCACTGGCTGATCTCCCCTTTGTCTTCCATCTTGTACTCCAACTTACAGGGCAGTCGACTGTAGACAGGCCTTTGTCTGGGTTTGAATTTGGACTCTTCCACCCACTAGCCGTGTAGTCATCTGCAAGTTACTGAAAATCATACCCTACACTCAACGCTTCCCTGCAGCTCAGTTTCTTCATCTGTAAAATAGAGGTAGTAAAGGAAACTACTCTCCACTGAGTTAAGTTGTTAGAAGCTCTGGGAGTGGGGTTGTGACCCTGAGTAAGTACTCACTGTCCTTGGCCTGCCCTAGATGTCGCTCAAGATGAGCTGGGGGCCCCTTCTCTAGACTTGCTGGATGGCGTCCTCCAGTCTGCCTGGCTTCTCTGTCTGCCTTCAAGCCCAGAGCTCTGGCTCAACCTGTACACACTAGTGCAGCTGTACCTGTTGGTGAATATCCACTGTCCCAAGCCCCTGGGTGTCCTGGCTCCCCTGCCCCTCTGCTCAACCTCCGCATAACCCTACAACTAAAATGTTATCATCTGGCCCAGTACGGGCTCCATGATTCCGCTCTGGCACTGGGGCTATATTCCTTCTGATTGACAGGATCATGTGCCACAATGACAGTGAAATAATCTGATTATTCCCCTGCCTAAGCCTGCCCAGCACCCTGAGTTCCAAGCAGGACCCAGAATGCCCTGTTATCTGATATGTTCATAGGAGATTGCCGGCCCCACCTCTTCCTCCAGACTTTCTCCTTCGCCTCTGATCCTTCTCTCGGGGAATGGTGCCACCAGCCAACCAGTAGCCTAGGAGTCATTTACTTACTCATTCAACAATTATTTTCTGAGTCCTTTCTTAGCAATAACAGCAACAGTAATAATGAGATGTAAAGTAGGTGCGAGGAAGTTCAGCAAAGTCTGGATATTTCCATAGTAGTTACTTCTGTTCTTCCAAATGTCAAAGTGGTTTTTTTTGTTTGTTTGTTTTTTGCGGTATGCGGGCCTCTCACTGTTGTGGCCTCTCCCGTTGCAGAGCACAGGCTCCGGACACGCAGGCTCAGCGGCCACGGCTCACGGGCCCAGCCGCTCCGCGGCATGTGGGATCCTCTCGGACCGGGGCACGAACCCGTGTCCGCTGCATCGGCAGGCGGACTCTCAACCACTGCGCCACCAGGGAAGCCCCCAAAGTGTTTTTTAAAATATCTCGGGGCACTCTTGCTTTGTTGCACGTGTTGGTGCTCCTTTGAGATGAAGAGCGGGCTCCTGTCTTACCTCTGTAGGACTGCGTCTCACATCTCCATGCTGATCTCCTGGCCCACAGCTTCTCCCTTCCAGTTCGTTCTCTACACCAGGAGAGAGAACTTTCTAAAAAAAACTTGCCACACTGTCAGTGTTTTGATTTGGGGTCCTCCTTAGATGAGGATTCATTTGCCAGTAGTTTATGTGGGAGGTGATCCCAGGATACACCAGTAGGGGAATGGGGAAGTGAGATAGGGAAGGGAAGAAGGCAGGCTTTAAAGGGGGCATCTAGTCACCACTGCGGGTGACCAGATCATCCTCTCCTTTTAGGAACTCTGGGATCCAGTGTAGAACAGGCACCTCAGAGTTTCCCACCTAAGGGACAAGGAACTGTGATATTTATACACCAACATCCACCAGTCATTGAAAGGCAGAGGGGCATTACATTCCAGGACCTCTGACCTGCCATGCTCAGTCGCAGTGGGCTCGGGCTGCCAGAGAAAGGTCTCAGGCAAAGAGATGTAAACGCTGGCCATCGGAAGCTGGAGGTCTTCGGGCCGGCACCACAGAGCCAGTTACATCAGGCTCAGTCTAATGGGAAGCCACGCAGGTTTTATTTCAAGATAATAATTTGAGCTTACAGTAACTTCCCGAAATCTCATTGAAATGATGAAAATAATAAAAATAAGAGGAGGAAAGAGCTCTGAAACACCACTGTTATAAAGGAAGAACAATATCAACCAGGCAGAAGTCTTGAGAATTTCTGGAAGAACGAACCTAGTGTGATTGGATATCTTACGAAGGCAGGGCCTGCTTGTGAGTCTGTCCAGATGCTGGCGCCCACAGCACTATGCCAGCCAGGGCTGGAGGCAAAGATACTCTGGGACCCGTGAGGGAAAGCTTATGGGGACCTGTGGCGATTGCTGCCAGCACTCAGAAGAGCTATCAATCCTGTTCGATACAGGCTTTCGTATTTATAAATAGCAACGTGTATTTGATTTGATGAATCTCCTCAGTCATCTGATGAGATTAAGCAGTCTCAAAAAGGGAACCAGCAGATCAATCAGAGCCAATGGCTTTTATCAAAAAGAATTATTACAGAAAACAGGAGCCAACTTGAAAAATTCAAATTTGTGTTTCAGTGAAATGTCAGAGGGCAAAAGAAGCATTAGATGGGATACTAGGAGAACAAGGAACACTACTTGAAAATAGAATACATGATTGTATGAGCCCCCAAATAAAATAGGACTGCAGCATATATACTATTGAAAACTGATTTAGTGAATTATCAGTAAACTCATAAGAGTTAATACAATCCTCTCAGAACACAGACAAAAAGATAAATTCATGAGATTAAAAAAAAAAAGAGAGAGGGCTTCCCTGGTGGCACAGTGGTTAAAAATCTGCCTGCCAATGCAGGGGACACGGGTTCAAGCCCTGGTCCGGGAAGATCCCACATGCCATGGAGCAGCTAAGCCTGTGCGCCACAGCTGCTGAGCCTGTGCTCTAGAGGCCACGTGCCACAACTACTGAAGACCATGTGCCTAGAGCCTGTGCTCCGCAACAAGAGAAGCCACCGCAATGAGAAGCCCACGCACCGCAACAAAGAGTAGCCCCCACTTGCTGCAACTAGAGAAAGCCTGCACACAGCAATGAAGACCCAATGCAGCCAAAAATAAATTAATTTAAAAAAATAAGAGAGTGATAGATATAATGTCCCAATATTCATATAGCAGGAGGAGTCATAGCATAAGAGAGAAGAATGGAAAAGAAGTGAAATATCAATTAACAAAATAATGAAAGGAGATTTCCTGAGCTGAAAGAGTTTTAGCTATGGATTAAAGTGATTCACTAGTCCTGGGCAGAAGTGTTGCAAAAAAATTCACCCAAGGGCACATCTGGTAAAATTTCTGAATTTCAAGTATAGTGTAAAAATCCTATAAATTTTCATTACAGAAAGAAATTCAGACTGGCGTTGGAGTTCTCGTTTGCAATATTAAAAATTAGAATACAATGGAGCAATGTGTAAATAATCCTGTAGATTAAGAATTATGACATTAAAATTTTGCAGCCAAACTCAGAACAAAGGAGAGAGACTTCCAGAAATGTCAAGACTCGAAATTATAACACCCAAGTACCCTCTGTGAGAAACAAACTTAGTGGAACAATTATAACCCAATATAAATGAACAGAGAATTAGGCGCTCACAAAGTAGAGGGCATTGTAATACACTAGAAATCTAATAAGAAAGTCAGGGTAATTTATAGTTGTGTCTAATCAGTGTTTCCCAATTTGTAATATGTGTACCACATCTAGATTGAGGTGATTTTTCCTTTAATGGTTATATACTTATTTTCATATGTGTTAGAAATATATAGGGAGCACCAAATCAATAATTTCATGGTTGTTTTTATTCAATATGAAGCTTAAGCGGGTATTTAAGTTTTTAAAAAGATGTTGGTTTAAAGAAAAATATTAGGTAACTAGCAGTACAAACGGTATATTGTTAAGATAGTAGGCAAATGAGTGAGTTTGGGGAAAGGCTGGACTAAATAATTGTTGATAGTGTGGTTGTAAAATATGTTCCAGACTTTACCAACTTGTGATGATGATAAAATAGGTTCATGTTTCCTTTAAAACCCAAATTATAAGTCTGATCTCCTAGGTGGGAAATTAACACAAAGTCCTTTTCTTCCCCAAATATTCTTCAATAATTCTACCTTCAAATAGTCCAGGTTTGCTTATATTTTCCCCAGGAATCAGGTCTACTCATTTTCTACCTGTGGGTACCTGCTGGGAGAGGGGAACTCAGAGATGTCCCTTGTGCCAGACTCACTTCCCCGGTGTCAGTGCTCCACTGGCAGTTAGCAGGGAGCTTATGATGCTGAGAACTGTGCTGAAGTCATGCTGGTCTTGAAGAGATGGGCTCTGACATGACCACCCTGTTCTGGTGTCTTGACACCTAGACCACCTCCCCCGTCCACTGCCACCGATAAAGATCTCTGCCAATCCATGCCATGGTGCTTTCTCAGAACTCAGGCAAGGATGCTTCTTGTCACAATGTTCTCATATTTAAGGTGTCCCCAGTGTCACAGCTCTTAAATAGTACGGCATTTTGTGTTCATCCATAGTGCAATCTTCTTCAAGGCATCCCCACAAGCAGGAGGGAGGCTGACTTAGAAGTTCCACCATTAATCCTACTCTGTGACCACATCAAACATTTCCCAGACTGTGATGATGAGTGTTTTGGTGTCCCCAAATGCACAGCCTAAGACAAGACTTGATGCAGGTGATCCCAGGAAGCAAAAGAGAGGGAATGGGGAGAGTGAGACAGAGAAGGGGGAAAAGTCCATCTATGGATGTATCATAATCAATGATGTGCTATGAAAATGTAATGATCAAAACTGATGCAAAAATACATAGAAAATCTTAATATTCTAACCACAAATGAAATGTAAAAGATTATAAAAAAATCTCATCTCCCCAAATTCTGCATTCTTAGATAGTTTTATGGCCGGGATAGGAGCAATCCCTCAAAGAAAGGATGATGCTACAGACGAAAGAAAAATTAAATTGGCAAATGAAAATGAAAGATGCCTATTACATTCGCCCTCTTGGGTTTCTCTCTCTCTCTCTCTCTCTCTCTCTCTGTCTCTCTCTCTCTCTCTTTCCCATATGTACAATACAATTAACTCACGTACAATAAAAATGCACTCACCCCCTCCTTAAGATTTGACAACCAAAGTGACATTCAGCTATCACATCTAGCTGCTGCAAATTGAGGGTCTCTGGCTGATGTACGTGCCATTCCACCAGGTCCTGATGCTGGTCATTAAATTATTATTTATTGAGCAGATTGGGGTATAGAAGAAGAGTAATTGCCCTTGAAGATCTTATATTCCAATGGGAGGGGAAATATAAGCATGCAAACAAATAAATAGGTAAGATGAAATCAGGTACTGAAAATATCTAAAAGAAGACAAAATAATGTGTGATTTGGGGAGGGGGATGCTGAGATAACTTTCTGAAGAGACGACATTTGAGTTGAGATGTTAGCAACTGGTGTATTGAGATGTCTTGATTAAGGTATAAACATAGAACTGTTTGACTTCCTACAGATGCTATCCCTGGCCATGCTATATTTGGGGCACAGTCCTTTGTAGTATAGAACCTCTGGGGAAGTATGTGAGTTAAGGTCCATCCAAAAGCCAAAAAGCACTCTCAGTATTTGAAACAGAGGGAATCTGATGCAGACAATTAGTTACATGAGTGTTGGGAAAGCTGAGGAACAGAATAGGACACAGTAAGACTAACCAGATATTATCAAAAGAGGGACAAAGGGAGGATAGTGTGTTACCAGAGCTTAGAAACGAGCATCAGGCAGCAGAAGTTGGAATGGGCTGAGCCTGGAGTCATAAAGGAAGAAGAGCCCACAGCCAGAAACTGCACTAGAGGCAGACAGGGTGGAAGAAAAATGCCTTGATTCATTCCTTCCTCCTGCTTTCCAATCCCTCACCTACCAAAGGTAGTCTGAAGTCATCTGAGCCAGTAGCTTGGGCAGCATGGCCTGCAGGGATCAGGCTCCCACCCCCAACACAGGGCAGAATTGGGAAAGAGTGAGAAATGCACCTTGAGGGCAAACAGGCCTGGGACAGACACAGGAAGAGTCCGTGACTTCTTGGGTATTAAAAGTCTACTTTAAGACTTCAGTCACGGGACTTCCCTGGTGGCGCAGTGGTTAAGAATCCACCTGCCAATGCAGGGAACACGGGTTCGAGTCCTGGTCCGGGAAGATCCCACATGCTGTGGAGCAACTAAGCCCGCGAGCCACAACTACTGAGCCCGCGTGCCTAGAGCCCGTGCTCCACAGCAAGAGAAGCCACCGCCATGAGAAGCCCGTGCACCACAACGAAGAGTAGCCCCTGCTCGCCGCAACTAGAGAAAGCCCACGCACAGCAACGAAGACCCAACACAGCCAAAAATAAAGAAATAAATAGAAAAATATATTTAAAAAAAAAAGCCTTCAGTCACAAACTCTATTTCAATCTCTTTTCCCTTTCCCCTGCCCTCACGCAGAGCATTCTTGAGCTGAGATCCTGACCTCTAGGAATGAAGATGGGGAAGGAGTCTCATCAAGTTCTGAGGTATATTCTTCCCTTCCTTCTTCAAGGCTCAGCCCTTCAGGCGTGTTTGTGGTGGGAGGGAGGAGAGGAAACAGGACAAGGGTTTCTTTACTTACCTGGCCAGGGCTGTCATCCTTTCCAGGTTGGCTGTTCCTATTTCGCTAGCTTACAGTGGCCACTGACACCCTCTCTGTGGCAGGCACTCAAATGCTGGTGAATCCTCTGGAGGACCTTCCTATAGGAGGTGGGACCAACTACCTTCTGTAATGTCCACTTAGCCCAACTGGGAATCTCACCAGGGCAACAGTAGAGTATAGGTAGCTCCCATTTTGCCCCAATTCCCATCTTGAAACAAAGTCGATCTTCCTCTACCTTACTCAGCTAAGTCCAAGGGCAAATTAGAAAAGGATAACTGAGTTGGGGACAGCATGCCAATTTCCCTTTCTCTCAGGGACCCCTCTCTATTGCTGATTCTTTGGAGCCTCCCCAATATTTGGCTTAGGGGGAGGTCACCTCTCATCGCAAACACTGCACTCCCCACAAGGCAGATGATTCTTACTCTAACTCCCCTCCTTCTCTCCTTCCCCGTCATCTCATGAAGATTAGAAAGGAGGGATGGGTGGTAGGGACTGTCTGACACCTTTCCATGAGCTCTGGGAAAGGAACCTGGTGTCATCGTGGGCCGCTGTCTTGAGAAAGGGCCATTCTCCAGTTCTCACCTCTGGGCTTTAGCTGGAATTCCCGGATGACAGGAAAAGTCCCAGTGAACATCCTGTTACCTTTGTTTTGTTTTGTTTTTCATAAATTTATTTATTTTTATTTTTGGCTGCGTTGGGTCCTCGTTGCTGCACGCAGGCCTTTCACTGCGGTGGCCTCTCCCATTGCAGAGCCTGGGCTCCAGGCACGCGGGCTTCAGCAGTCCTGGCACGTGGGCTCAGCAGTTGTGGCTCACGGGCTCTAGAGCGCAGGCTCAGCCGCTGTGGTGCGCAGGCTCAGTTGCTCCGCGGCACGTGGGATCTTCCCAGACCAGGGACTGAACCCGCATCCCCTGCATTGGCAGGCGGACTCCCAACCATTGCGCCACCAGGGAAGTCCCCATCCTGTTACCTTTGAACAATGGAAGGGAGGCAGAGACCTGGGGGAATAGTGTCCCGGGAAGGAAGAACAGCAAATTTTGTAAAGGTCTTGAGATGCAAGCTCACTTGGTGTGTCTAAGGGACAGAAAGAAGCTGGAAGGAGCTGGAGGGAGAGTAAATGGGAGAGAAGACAGAGCAAGACAAGGGAGTCTAGGTAGGCAGCTGCAGATCACCTAGGCTATTGTAGACTAAGGTAAACGGTTTGGACTTTATGTCTGGTTGCTCTGAGAAGCTACTGGAGGATTTTAAGCGAGAGGGGGACATGAACTGGTTTTATTTTCAGTTTTTGAGGCAGTAGTATCATCATGACATTATCCACCATCAGAAAATACAAAACCAGCATATGGGCCCCTTAAGTACACGAAGAGAGTCTCACAAACACACACCTCCTGAAGCTGGCACTCATTGTATTATTGAGATAGATACAACTATCTAGATTTTTGATTTCACCAGACCTATTAGGTTTAAAACTATGTGAACTGATTTTTGTTTGAAAAGACCATTGTGACCTATGTGTGCTGAGTGGACTGTGGAGACAAATGGACCAGTTAATAAACTGTTGCCATGATTTAGCTGAGTGGTGATGATGTCCTGGGCTACGGCTGAAGCAGTAGAGTTGGTGAGAAGCGGGCAGATTTGGGATGAATTTAGGAGGAGTCTTGCTGAAAAGTCTGTTATGAGAGAATGATTCCTGGGATTTGAGCCTGGCCCATTGCCTGGATGGTGGTACTATTCTTGGTATGGGGAGGAAGAGAAGGGCAAGATTTGGTTTCGGTTGGTTGTTTTTCTTTATTATCATATCTCCAGGGTCTAGACGAGTATCTGAGTAGGTGCTCAGTAACTATGTGTTGAATAATTGAAAAAGCAATTGTTTGATCAGGTTCTAGTTGAGAGGCCAATTGGCCATACTCACGTTCTTGCCACCTGTGATTAAATGGTACATTGAACCGTTCCATATATATTTGTGAAATTCTATTTAAAAGGGGGAAGGGGAAACAATTCCAGTTAGTTGTCATTTGCCGAGTAGCTACATCCCATTCTTCTGCACAGGGACAGCAAAAACTCATTTCTCTGGCAGAGGAGCAAATTCCTTCTGTCCTCCTATTGGTCCTTCCTGTTGGGGGACTTGGGAGAATTCCATTGAGCAGTGGCAATCTGGACCCCAGAGTGGAGGGATCTCTGCTCTTCACCACAGGGTCCATTTTCTGGGGACTCTTCCTCCAGGCCTGAGCTGACTTGAAGCTCCGCAAGGTGATGAAGGTCCCCACAGGCCTTGGGCTGTGTTCCGCTCAGTGGGGCTTCAGGATGAGATTCTCCCTCTTACTCCAGCTCCCCAGGGTACCCCTCTTCCCAACGACAGATTTCTGCTGTTGAATTACTTTAAGGAAGAATCATCAAAATCTCTGCACCCTGGAAATCTTGCTGCAAGGAGAAGGACCTCCCTTTTATCTCCCTGCTGTTCCCTACTGCTTTCAAACAGCCCGGCTTTGACGGAAGCATCCTTTTGGGTAGCGCAGAACCAACCCACTCTGACAACCTGTCATCTTTTGACCCAGACCTTTCCTGACAGCTGGCAAATATTGCCAGGCTGCTTACCAGCCCGTGGCCTCGAAGGCCAGCCTCTCCCCATCCTCCTGGCTCCTCACCCCCTTGCCTCGGCCAGTTCCACGTTTTAGAGTCTATTATTACTTACAGGTCCCCCTTTTCAGGTATCAATTTCTGTATTATTCAGACTTCTTTGGTTATGGGACAGAAATCAAGCTATACCTAGCTTAATTTTAAAAAAGAAGAGTTATTGGCTCCTGTAAAAGGTGGGCCTGGGGCTTCCCTGGTGGCGCAGTGGTTGAGAGTCTGCCTGCCGATGCAGGGCACACAGGTTTGTGCCCCGGTCCGGGAGGATCCCGCATGCCGCGGAGCGGCTGGGCCTGTGAGCCATGGCCGCTGGGCCTGCGCGTCTGGAGCCTGTGCTCCGCGGCGGGAGGGGCCGCGGCAGTGAGAGGCCCGCGTACCGAAAAAAAAAAAAAAATTACCAAAAAAAAAAAAAAAAAAAAAAAAAGGCGGGCCTGGCACTGAGATCACTGTGTCCAGTAAACAAATAATATCGTCAAGTCCTCTCCCTCCGGCTCCCATCCTTTTGCCTCCATCACTCACCTTGACTTTTCTCTGTGCTCGGGCCTCATTTTCTCTTACTTGAGTTGGCTTTATCCTGGCAAGGACAGGGCACAGAATGCACGACTACCGGAAGCTCCTGGCTTATATTATTTAGCTCAGTTATGCCTAGGCAATGAGAAGGTGTCTCTTTCCTCCCCCTGCTTTACTGGCTGTAAGCCCCAGCTGATCGCCCCAGCTTTTATCAGTCTCCTCATTCAGTCCTGGAGGCCGGGGGATGGGGTTCAGTGATTGGTCAGGCTCAGGTTGCATCATCATCTGTGTGGGCAGGGGTCAAGAATCAGTGATTGGCAGCCTCAGTAAAATCTACGGCCTGGCTGAAGCAGGGGAGGAGCAGATCTCTAAAGGAAGAAGGTGAGTGTGCTCTCCCTTAAGAAAGGAGGAGGTGGACAGGGAAACACAACAAATCCCTCTCATAGGAAGTCAGATTGAATGCCAGGAACCAGAGAAAGAGTACACATTCAGACGCTGGTTTTGTTTTCTAGGTGACACGAGAGAAGTGAACTTTGTGGGCAGGAATTGTAATGAGGAAGTGAGCGCAGGGGTCTTCTTCTGTGGAGAAACAGCACTAAGGGGGAAGTTGTGAGAGGAGGCCTACCCTGCAGGCCGGCCTGCGGGAGGCTCTTGGAGGTGGAAGCCGTTTCAGGTGATGACTCAGTGCAGTGTATCGCGCCTCCCTCAGTTCTGCTCTGTCCAATGCTCCAAAGCCAAATAATAGGAACTGTGGCAGACTGGATTCTTTTTAGCAGCAGTACCCTCGGGTTTGTTTTCATGGGCATGAGTCCACCGGAAAGCAATTATTTTCTCTTGCCTCTTTGCTGCCTTAGAGAAATTGAGCAATTTTAAAGAAATTGAAAGAAACAAATTCAAAGAAACAATTTTGTAACTTGCAAAATGGAATCACATAGTAACTGCCAAGTTGGCTGTGCTGATACATCATCATGACTGGTTCTCCTTTCTATAAAAAAATAAAAATTGTATGTATTTAAAATGTACATGTTTTGGGAGTTCCCTGGTGGTCCAGTGGTTAGGACTCAGCACTTTCACTGCCGTGGCCTGGGTTCAATCCCTGGTCGGGCAACTAAGATCCCGCAAGCCAAGTGGTGCGGCCAGAAAAAAAAAAAAAGTAAATGTTTTGATGTACATATACATAGTGAAATGATTACTATAGTCAGGCTAGTTAATATATCCATCTCTCCATATCGTTACCATTCGTGTGTGTGTGTGTGTGTGTAAGATGAGAGAACCCGAGATCTATTCTCTTAGCAAGTTTCCAGTATACAATACAATACAGTATTATTAACTATAGTCATCATGCTGTACATTAGATTTCTAGAACATACTCACTATATATAACTGCAACTTTGTACCCCTTGACCCACATTCCCCCACCTTCCCACCCCTGGTAACCACATGCTACTTTCTGCCTCTATGAATTTGACATTTTTGGATTCCACATATGAGTGAGATCATACAGCATTTGTCTTTCTGTGTCTGGCTTATTTCACTTAGCATAATGTCATTTCCAGTATACAATACAATACAGTATTATTAACTATAGTCATCATGCTGTACATTAGATTTCTAGAACATACTCACTATATATAACTGCAACTTTGTACCCCTTGACCCACATTCCCCCACCTTCCCACCCCTGGTAACCACATGCTACTTTCTGCCTCTATGAATTTGACATTTTTGGATTCCACATATGAGTGAGATCATACAGCATTTGTCTTTCTGTGTCTGGCTTATTTCACTTAGCATAATGTCATCCAAGTCCATCTATGTTGTTGTACATGGCAGATCTACTTTTTAAAGACTGAATTATATATATATATATATAAAATTTCTTTATCCATTCATTTGTTGGAAGATGCTAAGGTTGTTTCCATATCTTGGCTATTGTGAATAATGCTGCAATGAACATGGAAGTGCGGACACCTCTTCAAGGTACTGATTTCATTTCCTTTGGATATATACCCATAAGAGGGATCGCTAAATCATATGGTAGTTCTATTTTTAATTTTCTGAGGAATCTCCATACTGTTTTCCATAACAACTGCACCGATTTACATTCCTACCAATGGTGTACAAGGATTCCATTTTCTTTGCATCCTCTCTGATACTAGTTATCTCTTGTCTTTTTGATAATAGCCATTCTAACAGGTGTGAGGTGGTAGCTCACTGTGGTTTTGATTTGCATTTCCCTGATGATTAGTGATGTTGAGCATCTTTTCATGTACTTGTTGGCCGTTTGTATATCTTCTTTGGAAAAATTTCTATTCAGGTCCTTTGACCATTTTTAAAATTGTGGTTTGTATTTTTTTTTTTTTTTTTTTGCTATTGAGTTGTATGAGTGCCTTATAAATTGTGGATATTAACCCCTTACCAGATACATAGTTTGCAAATATTTTCTCCCATTCCATAGGCTGCCTTTTCATTTGTTGATTGTTTCCTTTGCTGTGCAGAAGCTTTTTATTGATAGTTTGTTGTTGCCCACTTGTTTATTTTTGTTCTTGTTACTTGAGCTTTTGGTTTCCTATCCAAAAAAAAATTACTGCCAAGACCAATGTGTCAAGACTTGTCCTGATCGTATAGTTTCTATTAAAATCTTAGCGTGCCAGAATCAGAAGGGATCTTAGAGATCATAGCCAACCCTCTCACATTACAGAGAAGGAAACTGAGGCCCAGAGAGGGGAAGGGGGGTGATTTAAAGGACCCAGTGAGTTAGAGGCAGAGTGAAGTCTATCACTGAGGCCTTCTGAATTGTTGCACGAAGATCTTTCTATTAAGTCACTCAAGGATGCTTATAAGGGAGTGTCTGCTACAAATTTGCTTGTAAATGTCCTTGAAAGCAGTTGATGGGAAATTTCAGCCTGCTGCTTCAAGTGAAATTGCTAAATGAATTCGATTTTTGCATGCCAAAAATATCTCTGCAAAGATGTAACTTCGTCCTGGTTTAAATACGGGACACTTGAATTCAGCCATCAAGGATGTGCCCTCACCTCCCAATGGCCTTTTTGTCTCTGAATTCCTGTGGTCTGAAGGTAGTCTTCCCAAATCTACTGTTTGGCTGTGTTTTTGTTACCTGGTACCCTCTGGGTTCCCCATCTTGACTGTTGGGCTCTGCAGGCCTGTCGAGCTGCCCCCACTTTCACAGCGAGGCTGTGTGAGCCAGTTGCTCCTCCAGACCCACCTTGTTCTGTGCCCTGCAACCTGATCCATCTGGAATACAGCAGTGGGTTCTCTTGCCCTGTGGTGTCCAGTTAGGTTAGGCCAGTTGGCTGGAGATAGGACGGAGGGAGAAGAGTGAACTTAGGGTACTTATTTGCAGGGTTCCCTGTCTTTGGGATCTCTAGGTCTGGCGGCATTCCCCCATTGAAAAGCTCAGCTCCCATCAAGCAGCTCCCTGCACAGGACTCTCTCTCCAGGCACCAGTAGCTCTTCTTCCCCTTTTCAGGCCTGTGCTGGTAAGAGCACCTTCTGTTACCAGTGCCTCCATGAGCCCTTGGCATTCTGCATTCTCCCTTGTGGTTTCTCCATACCTGGCCATCCCTTTGAAAATAATCCTTTTATTAAACTCCCCTCCAATGACCCCATTTGAGTGTGCCACCTGTCCAGCTGGGACTCTGACTGATAAACTACCTGATTCCAACCTGGGGTCTCAGTCTCCCCCAAGCTCTGGGACATATTCTATCCCGGGAGAGAGAATCTTCGGAGCCGCAGTTTAGGCGTCAGTTTGTCTGTAGGGTCCTTGAGCCTGAACTCTTAGGTCTTAACAACAAATTCTAACCTTATTCTGGAGAACAAGCCTCCGACACCTGAAGGTGGAAAGGAGATGGCAAGGAGCCAGACATCAGGACCTGCAGAGCTGGGCTGGGCATCTGGCCAATGTTAGGTGTGTCATATAATAGAGGACAGGGTCCAGTGATCCTGAAAGAGAGCCTACTCTGGCAGCATCAGAAGCCAGAGTGTTCCTGTGCTTTCAGAGGCTGAGAAGAGCTGGGGGGAGGCATTTGTGTCCACGTTCAGGCCAGGGCACTGGGGAGACGCAGCACCTGCCAGGGCCCGGTGTGATCACGGTGGCAGGGGTCTGCTGACTTGACCGAAAGAGCCCCCAGGGAAGGTGAAGCACAGCACTCTCCTCTCAGCTCTGACACCCTCCCCCAACCCCCAGTAGCATGCTAGTCCAAGTCCTGGGTCCCAATGGAGCCCTTAAGCTCCAAGTCCCTGATCTGACAATCACAAGCTATTCAGTGGTAGCCAATGTCGTCTTTATTTGCATCTTTATCGTGCTAGACACAAAATTTGTTAGACTGAGAATAATTCACAGTTACTTACAACCTGTTTCTTTTAGACTGCCACTTGAGCCCAAAACTGTGTGGGGTAGCGCTTTCACACAAGAAATGCACAGTTGAAAATATGCCCAAAGTGATAATATTACCTCACATTTTTAAAGTGTTTCCGTTTGTCAAAGATTTTCTCAAGCATCACGTATCAATTGATTCTCACAATAAACCTATTATATATGTGTATATGTATATATCTATCATCTGTCTACTATCTATCTATCATCTGTCTACTATCTATCTATCATCTGTCTACTATCTATCTATCATCTGTCTACTATCTATCTATCTATCTAACATCTATCTATCTGTAAAATGTATCTGAAAAGCTTGAGGCTTCAAGAAATAAAATAACTTACCCAAAGTCATAAGTCTAGCCAGAATGAATTGCTTCTTTATATTTCTTATGATCTCATTGTGTAATATATTCATTGTGATTATGGCTGTCTTCCACTTAAGTCTGTGAGCTCATTAAGCATAGGGTTCATGACTTATTATATTTTTTGTCATACATACCTAATAGGTGTGTGTATATGTATATACACAATGTGTCTACATTGCATTGTTAATGTTTAATAAATAAGAAAACAACCAGCCATGTACCTACCAGATTAGAAAATGAAACGTTGCCATAACTGTTGAACGACCCTCTGTGTCCCTTCCCTGTATCTTTCTCTCTCAATCTCAACCACTATTCTGAATTTTGTCTTTATCATATGAATGTATCCTGAAAAATATATGATTTACTTATGTATGTCATTTAACTTTATATAAATGGGTACATGGCCTGTTTATCCTCACTCCTCCTGCACATCCTCCACATACACAGACACTGCCCTGCTCACAGTAGGTGCTTGGACTAGCCTGGCCCTAGCGTGACCAAGAAAGCCTCTGTCTGCTCACCATGCTCTCCAAAGAATTGAAGAAGTCTGCTCAGAGATTGGAGTTGGGTTCTGGCTAAGAAAAACCGTAGAACAAAACATCCCAGGGCATCCAGCTGTGTCACATGCCCATAGTGCCACTCCAGGGGAGTCCCTTGTAGTCCCAAATCTGATCTATTCAGGGGGATAGTCCCAGTGGACTGTCTCATTACTTGAAGCTGGAGTCCCACTTTGGAGCTCAAAAGTGTCTTCTCTCAAGGCTTTTTCTGAGTCACAAGTGGCAAGTACCACCCCTTAATGACCTTGTACCCTCTATTAACCCAACTTCCACTTCCTTACACATTTCCCTCTTAAATTCCTGGAGAATTTATGACACATTTTAACAACCATTTAAACAATGGAAGCAGTTTCTGCAAACCTTAAGAGTGGAACTTTTCAAACTGTGGGCCATGAACCATTAGTGAGTTGTGAAGTCAGTCTACTGGGCTCAGACCAGGATTTTTAAAAATTGACATAAAATTGAGCATTACCTGGTCAAGAAGCTAGGATTACAAAATATCAGCATGCGTTCCCGGTAGCAAGCGGTAAATATTATCTTGTAAAAGTTCGCAGAGGGATCACCTTGTGGTTTGGATGGGCTCTAGGTGTTTGAGCGTCCATGACTGACCTTAACAATTACCGTAATCCCAGCCAGTTGCCATATGGTTGGTTCAGGGATGGACAGTAATCCTCGGCCTCAGCCAGTTAGGATGTGTCACTTCCTGGCCACAGTGGGGGGGACACACGTCCCAATTAATCCAAGGATCTGTCTCTTAGGGAATCCAACCAAATCCTTTGACGGGCCTGGAAATTTCACAGATAAATACTTTGGAGATGCCAATCTGGTCTGAAACACAAAAGGGCTATTCACTGTTCACCCCACCTCCATCCCAGGTCAAAATTTGCTGGGGAGGGAGGAGAGACCAAGAGCAAACAAATAAGACACAGGGTAATTTCCAAGTTACATCATCAGTAACCTACTTATAAAAGTCATGGTTTTGCTGCCCTAAAGAGAGCTTTGTAGGCAGCCACAGGTCCGTCTCAAGCTCCAGGTAACCCTAAGGAGTACTTTACATTCTGGAATTAAATATATAAAAATATATTATATACTGGATACTTAGGAGGCTGAATTCCTAGGGAAACAGGGGTTTGGAAATCAGCTGCATGCCCATGCCAGGGGTGGGTGGCAGGCAGGGGAGCATTTGAGGTTGTCCAGGAAGAACTGTTAAGTTGAGTCCAAGTGAGAAGATGTGGGACAGACCCCAGGGAGAGCAATAATTC
>NW_020185326.1:3736101-3750027 GCF_003031525.2 Neophocaena asiaeorientalis asiaeorientalis | reverse complement strand
ACAGAGAGAAGAGCGGTAAGAGAGAAGGCTGCCACCACCACACTTGTACTGTTGCATCGTGGTGACACAAACAGGAGCAAATTGTCCCTCCTGCCATCTCTGGCAGCCTGCCAAGACCTGGTCCCCATTTGCCTGTCAGATTCCCAAGGCTTTTGGGATAGAGAACTGGGTAGCGGGAGAAGTGGAAGGAGGAGGCTACTGGATATACGTTAGAATGGATAGAGGGCCTCCCGGAAAGAAGGAAGGGCCTGGGGTGGCACAGGATACACTGTGAGATTTCAGTGTAATCCTTCTGGTGCCATTAACAGTTTTTCTTTTCAGTAAAAACTTATATGACTTTTTTGCGTGTGTGGGGAAGTCAGACCATTGTTTCTTTTGATGAAACATTATGATAAAGGGGGCTAGGAGGTGGTCCAGCTCTACTGGAGTTATGACACTACAATAGGTATTAATCATGTGTAGCCATCTCCCTCCCTATACTATGAGCTCCTAGAAGGAAAAAAGAGCTAGGCTAAAAGGAGGTGACCTACCTATGTTTGAGAAGGAAAGAACAGTTGAGTGGAAAGATCTTATGCTGAAGTCTCGCCCCTCCGGGGATACCCGCCCTTCCCCCACTCAACTCTACCCATAAGGACTAGGAGAGAGAAAGCAGTGCGTCCAGGAGACCTAACCCCCTACTGGCTTTTGGTTGGAATTGGGAGGAAGAAACCCACCTCAGAAATACTATGGAGTCATGCATAAAAGGAACTCTCAAATAGAGTGTGGAATAGAACCTTCCAGAAGCTGAGACACAGATCCTATAAGCTTGGTGGATTTACAGCATTTTCTTCTTTCATTTCCTTTAGCGTCACAGTTAAATTCCTTTGGAAAGTACCACGCTGTCTCAACTATCTTAACGGAAATGAGGAAGGAGTCTGAGTTACAGTCTGGAGTCTGAAGGAGGAGTCAAGAACTGTCCTCTGGGACACTGGGTGTGAGACCCCGGGGGTGGAGTTAGCCATGCTAGCATGCTCTGTCCCCACCTGAGCAGCGCTCATCCAACACTCAGCTCTCCAAAATCTCTTCGAAAAATATGTCCTAGCTTTTGCTTTTGACTCACACGAGATGCTTCCCAGAACCTGGCTCCTGCAGCCATGTGCCTCATCCCTCAGCTCAGCTGTGGAGCCATGAAGACACTGGGGCTCCTCAAGAAACAGCCTCTCCTTCCCTTTTTCTCAGAACTCTGAAGGTGGCCAGGGCCCTGGGAATGCCACGCGGCCTGGTTCTGATGGGCTCACACAAGAGAAACAGCACTTGCCCTGGTGTGATTAGTCTGCAGATCCTCCCTCGTGGCTCTTGTTTGGTCCAGCAAGTTCGGTCCAGCTGACTGTTGGTGCTGACTGGGGATGTAGGGACCCTCAGCCTCTTGGGGACAAAGTCCAGGGAGCATGTAGAGGAGTCAAAAACACAAGGGACCAGGAGGGCCTCCATGCCAGGTGAAGGGGGATCCGTTTTGAGCTGGAGTCCTGAGATTTAGGATGTGGAGTGACTGAAGCCTGGGGACGGGTTGGTGGAAGGCGGATGGTAATGCTTCACCTTGGGAGCACTCACGTTTCCCCTGAAAGATGGGGGCAGAGGCCTGCAACCAACAGTTGTGGGGCTTTGTCTGCACAGCATCCCTTCTGCTAATAGGAACCTGGTGAGAATTCCTTTGGGAAATGATTCCTGCCCAACCACCGGTGCCTTATGTGTCTGGCAGGGTTGCCAAACCCAACGGCCCATCCATCCTGATCTCCACCACAGGAAAGGGCAAGTGGCAAGGGCACCAATCACCGTGCCCCGAGACCCTGGCTTCACTGTCTGGCACAAAGCAGTGGTTCTCCACATAAGGCAGTATTGCACCCCACAGCCCTGGCCTTGGAAAGGGAGGGGTGTGCAGTTTGGTGGTTGTTGTCACAATGACTGGGGAGCACTTTGGCATCTAGTGACTAGGGGTCCTAAACATTAGCAACTCCCGGGACAGTGCTCCATAACAAAGAATTGTCCTATCGAAAGGCTAGTAGCCTCTCTGTTGAGAAACCCTGACCCAAATGATGGGCACCTGACCCCAGCTGGGCCATTCAGAGTCTATCCCTGGGATTTTTTTTTTTTTTTTTGGCGGTACACAGGCCTCTCACTGTTGTGGCCTCTCCCGTTGCGGAGCACAGGCTCTGGACACGCAGGCTCAGCGGCCGTGGCTCAAGGACCCAGCCGCTCCGCGGCATGTGGGATCTTCCTGGACTGGGGCACGAACCTGCGTCCCCTGCATCGGCAGGCGGACTCTCAACCACTTTGCCACCAGGGAAGCCCCTATCCCTGGGATTTTGTTTCAGAACGTCTGGCAGGAGAAGGTGGTGCTCATCCCCTCTACCCCAATACTTGCAAGAGTATGTCTGGAGGAGAGAATGAGGACCAGGCAGAGAAAAGGCTGAGATGAGAGATGGAGAAAAAGAGAACTTGAGAGCTAATGACATCATCTGCCCTTGTTCTTTTCTGGTATTTCAGGCAAGTTTTTCTTCTTTTGTTTTTTGCTTAATGCTTTTGAGTTGGCTTTCTCTTGTAAACCAAAGAATCTCCACTAGAAGAGGCTTTAGGAGGCAATGTTGCTCCTCCCTGGCCACAGGTGTAGGGGATCCAGATTTTAGAAAGCAGCTTTAACTCTCTCTCTAGTCTTCCCAAGCATCCCTCCATACTTTCCACAGATAAGGAAACAGATCCAGAGAAGGGTCAAAAAGCAATACATCAAGTCTTCTGCCTCAGAGCTCGGAAAAGAACAGAACAGCCTACTCTTATTTAATGAGATCAAATCTAAGCTCCGGCTATTGAGTTGGGGGTGCGATTATGTCTTTAACGTGCCATTTGGCATTCAGGGGAATGCTGAGAGACACCAAGGGGAGGTTCACCAGGAAATTTCAACCTGGTTGGGGCCAGCATGGCTGCTTGGATCCTGTTGGTCTGGCTTAAAAAGTGGCATATTCAGATGGAACTGGAAACACGGGGCACCCAAACTAAAGGGCAGGGAATTTCAAGCCCACTAAGGCTCACCCTCCTTCATCCTAGTTTTTCCAGTTCAGGTAACTTAACAGGTCTGTAGGTTCTGCCATTTCCTTTGCAAAAGACCTTCAGGAGAGAGTCGGCATCCCTCTTGGGCCCAGAGAATTTTTAGAGGTTGCTTGTGGCCAAGATACTATAATTAGATGAATGGGATCCTTTGCCCTTGCCCTGTAGGTTGGAAGGAGTTGTAGGGCTGGTGCTTGCTGACTTGGGTGGAGGCTGCCCTGGGGGCTGTGGGCCACCTGCTTGCCTGTAAGTGCAAACTTCCATCCCGACCTGTTGGGAGAGCTGATCCGTTGGAATATCCACTCTCCACTCTGCCCCCCACCTTCCCACTCCCCGCCTCCCCACCCATTGCACAAACTTAAAAGTCACCGTCTGTTTTTTCTGGCACTAAAATAGTCTTCATTGCTATTGGTATCGAAGGGAATTCAAACAAAAGCTATTGGCAATACAGTACAAGAGAAATTCAGCTTCTGGTGTTATCTCCCCTTCTCCAACTGCGAGAACACGCTCTCAGGCTGTCGTTCCTCCTCCCTCTTTCAAGCTGATGTCTCCAAATGCTTGGGTTACTTTAGGAAATTTTTGTAAGTGGTTTTTGAATTTGTTTTCACTTGAACTTTTGTTAACAAATGCCCAACTTTAAACACACCAGAGACAGGGATTTATCCTCTACTGTTGCTGCTTTGGAGGAATTTGTTGAGGTTTCTTCATGTATGATTCAGTTTTGTAAATATCCCATCGATACTGAAAAACAGAAGTACTCTGCATTTTGCACAAGTGACCTTGTGTGTGTTGGTGAGGGTGGGGTGGGGGGGGAGTGTGAGCGCTTACTCAGCCTTGGTATTTATCCTTGATTGTTTTTTGACTGCTTGATCTGCCACTTAGAGTTGTATTAAGCTCTCCCCAGTGCTGCTGTGTTTCTGTTGAATTCTCTCATGAAATGTGGGTGCTGTTTTTGGGATGTATAGTTCTAAATGTGCAAGTGAATTTGGATGTGTGTGTGTCTGTGTGCGTGTGTGTGTGTAAAATTAAACTTGTGCAGATCTCCTACAAAGAGGCCACGTGGTTATGTGCCTCTACTTTTGTGCCTATACTGTGTGCCTATACTTTTTAAGAACGTGTGGTTAAAGGGAAATTTGATCCAAGGGGAAGGGGTAGGGGCAACCTATTGAAAACCCTCAATTTGTCTTGCCCACACGGAATCTTCCTGGCTGACCAGGGGGAAAAGCTGGGCTCTCTCTGAGACAATGTAACTGGGTAGGGCAGACCAACCCAGAGGAAGGGTAAGCGACCTTAGTGAGGCACCGAGTCTAGTCAGGGCAGGCGGCAACTGAGGGAAGAGTGACACATGACCACGTGCAGACAGTCCACTCTGGAGATTCTAACAAGGAGCAAGACGCTTCCGCAGACAAAGAGAGAGCAGCAATGGGTACTTGAAAAGCGGAGGCAACCACATTAGGAGGTCCGTCTGCATGGAGCAAACACTCATCCACTGAGCTCGGTTTTGGCCAGAGATTCCAGTCTTGAAAAGGGGGTGATAAAAAGGAGTCTGGGCCAGATGGAGGATGTAGGCAACACAGGTGACCAGTGCAGCAGCCTAGACTTGAGAACAAGGCAGAACCTAGTTATCAGCCCACTGGAGGCCGAGTCCCGGAGAGGGAGGCCGGGACTGCTTCACGTCCAGCTGTCTGAGGGCAGGACTGGTGCAAACAGAGCCACAGTCTGCAGCTTGGGACTGTTTCTCGGGGCCAGAGAGAAGACGGCTCCAGCCTGCTAGCCCCCAGCCCTAACTCACAGGGGCCAGGAGATTGGCATTACTTTTTGGCTCTCTTATGGGGTAAGGAGGGTGGTCAGGCCCAGAAGATGTGTCTCTGGGGAAAGAGGAAAGCAGGAAGGAGAGCTTAATGTACCTGTATCTGTCTTTGCAGATCAAGCAGTCAAAATGAGCAAAGGTAAACTACCAGGATTAGATATACACACACACACACACTCACAAATTCACGTGAGCAGAAAGAGTCCACTTCTGTTTTCCAGTATCTGTGGGACGTTTACTGAATTAATATAAATAAATAAATAAGTTCTTCAAAGCAGAGAAACTTTCCACAGAGCAATCCTTTGTCGGTAGTGTGTTTAAAATTAGACTTTCATAACAAAAGTCCAAGTGAAAACAAAACAATAAAAAACAAAAACAAAAACATTTTCTTAAAAGTAACCCAAGCATTTGGGGAAACCAGCTTGAGAGGCGAGTGGGGAGAGACAGACTGTGAGTATGTTTTTAATGTTTGAGAAGGGGTAGAGACACTGCCAGAAGCAGGGTTTTTCACATACTTATTGCAAAACAGCTTTTGTTTGAACCCCTGTGAGACCTATAAAAGTTACAACTGCATTCTGCTCTAACAGAAAACTGGATAGCGATTTTCAAGATGTCTGCAGGATGTTAGGTAGTAGGAGTTCCATTCCTGATAACTGGTGGATTGACCCTTCCAAGGAAAAAATTTTAAATGCAAAGGCGATATATCTTCCTAAATGCATTTATGAGCTGGCAAGAAAGTAAGAGAGTCTCAGGCAAAAATCCTAAGTGAGTACTACGTGAAAGAAGGACTGCGCTGGCTGTGGCTCTGAGGGCATTGATTGAACCAGGTGGACTTGAGCTTCTGTTGTCGGGCCTCACAGAGGACAGAGAATCATGAAGTACAGAGGCCAGGGCCATCCAAGGCCCCTAGACACCTCGTCCGTAAAGGTGAGACCCCCAAATGTCTACACTCCCAGTTTGTGTAAACCGGAAATAGCTACTAACCCCATCAACCACCAGGGGGTTGCAAGACCCTAGGTGCTAAGCAAAAAAAGGGAAATTAATGTCATTACGGAGCCTGTGGGACCACAATCTGCCCCTCATGTAGTCTGAGGCCCAAGTTCATATTACCTGTGTGTTCTAAACAGTAAACAACAAACAACCCACGCCCCCCAAACTCAAGCCAATAATTTGTTAGGTTAATCTGAGACTGGTAGTGGTACAGGTGGCAAGAACTAGTGCAAATCCTTGATAGAGGAACCTACCTTTATCTCAGACCTTAAAGAATTTCCACAAATAAAATCTCAAGGAAATGCACAGCTTTCAATAAAAAGGAACCATCCTTACACAGAGGCACTGTAAATGAGACAACAGACAGAAGAAATAGACCCACAAGAATTCAAATACTGGAAATATCATACACAAACAAAAGTAGGAAATAACTATGATTGCTATATTGTTTTTTTAAAAAGAACAAATTGAAAAACAAGGAGAGATAAGGAAAGATCAAGCAGATTTGGAAAAGGTCCAAATATGACTTTTACAAATGAAAAATCAAATAATTAAAGTGAAAACTTAATGGAAATGACAAACGATTAGAAAATGAAATTTAAAAATTAATTACAAGGAATTCCCTAGTGGTCCGGTGTTTAGAGCTCTGTGCTTTCATTGCCTAAGGCCGGGGTTCAATCCCTGGTCCGGGAAATAAGATCCCACAAGCTGTGTGGTATGGCCCCCCAGCCCCCCCAAAATTAATTAATTCCACTTACAATAATGTACAAACTTACCTAGAAATAAATTTAACAAATGTTACAAAAGGCTTGTACCAATAAAAACTACAAAACATTGTTGAGAGGAATTAAAGACTTGAATAGATGGAGAAATATACCATGCTCACAAATTAGAATAATCAATATTATAAAGATGTACGTTCTCCCAAAATTGAGTTATAGATTCAATGCAATTCCAATAAAAATTCTAGCAGGCTTTTTTGTAGATATTGACAAACTATCATTAAAATTTACCTGGAACTGTAAAGGTCTTAGAATGGGCAAAACGACATTGAAGAAGAACAAAGTTGGGGGGCTAACTCTACATGATTTTAAGACTTACCATAAAGTGTAGTAATCAAAACAGTGATATTGGCATTAAGACAGACAAATAAACCAATGTAAAAGAAAAGAGGATCCAGAAACAAACCCACAACCAAATGATTTTTGACGAAGGTACCAGTGTAGTTTTATGAGAAAAGAACATTTTTTTCAAGTCATGCATCGACCGAATGTCAGTATGGAAAATATTGAACCTTGATTCATACCTCACATCTTACACAAGAGTTAATTCAAGATGGCTCAAAGACTTAAATGTAAAAGCTAAAACTATAAAGCATCTAGAAGAACGTATAGGAGAATATCTTTGTGATTGAACGTAGGCAAATATTTTCTGGACAGAACACAAAAAGAACTAACTATAAAAGAAAAAGTTTAAAATTACTGCTCTTTGAGGATAACAATAAAATAACAGTCAGAGTGAAACTATTTACCATACACACATCTGACAAAGGACTCATATCCGGATTATATAGATAACGCCTATAAATTATTAATAAAAGACTTGGGTGAAAGACTTGGACAGACACATCATAAAAGATGATACGCAAATGAGTAACAAACACAGATGCTCAGCAGAGAGCAGCGCTCAGCGAGCCTGCAGCTGCTAGAATTTGCAAGGCAAGAGTTCAGGAGAGAAAGGAGCTATGTAGGATGTTTAGAAAGCTGCATAGGGGGTCTGTTTGAGTCTGTGGTTGAATATTCATCTACGCACACAGGGAAGGAAACCCCACAAAGCCAGCAATAACAACTTTAGAGGAAAGAAAAATTACTGAGATGCTATAATGTTCTCAGGTAATTCTGAGCTCAGACCAGGTCAGGAATCATTTGAGCTCTCTCCAGCCAGAGTAGAGACACTTTGTTGAATATATAGAGCATTTAACAGAGATCCCAGAAAGGCCGTACCTTACAAGTGAGGAAAAATTAGTCTTAGATTAATGACTACTTCGGACTTGTCCTAAAGGAGTTTTAAAATAAGCCTCAAAAGAATCAAATTAATCTGCAAGTAACCTAGCTCACTGTCAGAAAAATTTCAAGATTCTTTAAAGGAATACAAGAAAATCAAGCATGTCACACCCTAAAATTTGCAATGTCTGGCATCCAATAAAAAAAAGTCACTAGAAATATGAAGCAGTAGGAAAATGTGAGCCCAAAATATCAGTAAACAGAAACAGACCCAGAAACAACAGAGATGATGGAGTTATCTGACAAGTACATACATTAAAACGGCTAGTATAGCTATGCTTCATATGCTTAGGGATGTAAAGAAATATGTGGATGTAATGAGAGGAGAAATAGAAGATTTTTTAAAGAACCAAATGAAGCGTCTAGAGATGAAAAATTCAACAAAATAAAGCATCCAGATATGGAGCGACAGGACTCATTCATTGCTGGTAGAGATGCAGAATGGTACAGCCACTTTGGAAGATAGTTTGGCAATTGCTTACAAAACTAAACATACTTTCATCATATGATCCAACAATCATGCTCTTTGGTATTTACCCAAATGAGTTGAAAACTTATGTCCACACAAAAACCTGCACACAGATGTTTATAGCAGTTTTATCCATAGTTGCCAAAGCTTGGAAGTAACCAAGACATCCTTCAGTAGGTGAATGCATAAATAAACTGTAGTAAGCCTATAGAGTGGAATATTATTCAGTGCCAGAAAGAAATTAACTATCAGGCTATGAAAAGATATGGGGGAAAGTTAAATGCGTATTACTAAGTGGAGGAAGCAGACCTTAAAAGACTACATATTGTATGATTCTGACTATATGACATTCTGGAAAAGGCAAAGCTATGGAAACAGTAAAAACTCAGTAGTTGCCAAGTGATAGGGGGAGAGAGGGAGGAGTAGGCCAAGCACAGAGGATTGATACTATTTCAATACTCTGTATGATACTATAATGGTGGATACATGTCATTATACATTTGTCAAAACTTATAAAATGTTCAATACCAAGAGTGAATTCTAATGTAAACTATGGACTCTGGGTGAGAATGATGTGTCATTGTAGGTTCACTGATTGTAATTAATGTACCACTCTGATGGGGGATATTGATAGTGGAGGAGGTTATGCACGGAGAGGACAGGAAATACATGGGAACTCTATGTAATTTTTGTTCAGTTTTGCTGTGAACCTAGAAAATAGGTATTCTTATTTATTATTTATACTTTATTTATAAAATATAAAGTCTATTGAAAAAGCAGAGAGAAAAGACAGATTACCTACAAAGGAGAAATCAACTAATATCTGATTTCATAAAAACAACAGTGGAAGCCAGAGACAGTGGGATGATGTCTTCAATTGTTGAGAGAAAACAATCGTCACCCTACAGTTCTATATCCAGTGAAAACACTGTCCCATAATAAGGATTAAATATAGACATTTCAGTCAAACAAAACTAAAATTGTTTGCCACTAGTTAACTCTCACTAAAAGGAATTCAAAAGGATATACTTCAGGCAGAATGAAGGTGATTTGAGATGGAAAGTCTAGAGGTAAAAAGAATGAAGATCAGAAAAAGTGGTAAAAAGTGTTTTCAAAAATGGCCACACTTATTCCCCTCTTGGTCTCCACGCCCTTTTGCAATGTGATTTTGCAGATCCTTTTATCAAGAGAGGGAGTCTATTTCCCCACCCTTTGAATCTGGGCTCAGCTCAATTCATGCCAAACCAATGGGATGTGGCAGAAGTTATGTTGTGCCAGTTGTAAACTTCCATTCACTATTTTGGACCCCTGAACTGTCATGTTAACAAGTTCAGACTAGCTTGCTAGGATTAAAAACCATGTAGAAAAGCTGACCGAGACTATTATAGGTCTGTTCAGCATCAAGCTGATCTGCCACCCGACAGCAGATTCATATGGGAGCTCAGCTGAGATCAGCTTAAATTTGCCTAGACCAGAAAAACTGCCCAGCCTACCCACAGTCTTGTGAGAAATAATACATGGTTACTATTCTAAGCCACTAAGTTTTGAGGTGATTTGTTATTCAGTTAGGAGCACCAAGAGTTAGCAACAGATAATAATGGTATAAATTGATAATGTCTTGTGGGTTAAAAAATAAGATAGAAATAAAATATACAGCAATAGATAGATAGCATATGACTAGAGTTGAAGTGTTCTAGGGTAAAAAGAAAAGATGTTTATTTTTCTCATATAATAAGAACTCCAGGGATAAGCATTTCAGAGCTGGTTCAGTTGCTTAAGGAATTTATCAAGGACCCAGACTGTCTCCATTTTTCTCTCTGTTATTATTAGCTATGGCCATCATCCTTATGTTCACAAGATGGCTGCTGCACCTCCAGTCATTGCAGCTGTGTTCCAGGCAGAAAGAGGGTGAGAATGTGATACATCTGTCTCTTCTTTATGAGGAAAACAATATCTTTCCCAGAAGCTCTACCTGGTAGACCTCTGATTATATTTCATTGGCCAGAAATCTGCCACATGGCGATATCGAGGTGCCAGAAGCCTGGGAAATTTTTAGTTAAGTGAACTGCTTTGCCAAAGAAAATGAGGATTCTGTTATAAAGTGAATGTAGCAGTGGATGTAGATTAGGCAACTAGCAGTCTCTGCTCTCTACTTAAGAGAAAACATCTTCCTTGAGGGAATAATGCAAAATGAAAAGCAAAGCAAACAATGTACTTAGCATAGAGGTGGAGAAGTAGCATTGTGCAGGGGACAGGGCACTAGAGTGAGAGTCTCCTAGACCTGGCTCAGAAGCTGACTTGCTGGGGGACGGTACCTCATTTTCTTCCCCTTTAAATCACGACGTTGGAGTAAACAAACTATACATTTTTGAGGGCCTATAGAGACTGTGAAGGGAATTAACGTTTATGATAGATTCTTCACGTGCAAGAGCACATTTAGACCTTACAACAAATATATGAGTGTCATTATCCCAGTTTACACCGGGGATGTGAAATCTCAGAGAGATCAAGTAGGGTGCACAGATCCCACATCTAGTAAATGGCAGAGCCAGAATTCCAACTAGGGCCTGCAGACTTCCAAAGCCAGAGGCTTCCTTCGATTGCTCATTCATTTCCAAAAGGTGAAATAAGCACATGCATTTTTATTTACTGAGTTTTAAGGTCACACTTCCTATACGAAGTGTCTTTTAAAGCATGACCTGGTGACACTTCCCCTGGGGGTGTTTATTACATACGCAGACTCCTGGACCTCCTTCAGATGAACTGGAGCAGACTCTCTAGGGCTGACACCAGGAATCTGCGTTTTAAAAAGCTCCCCTAGAGACCTCCCCGGTGGCATGGCGCAGTGGTTAAGAATCCGCCTGCCAATGCAGGGGACACGGGTTAGAGCCTTGGTCCGGGAAGATCCCACATGCCGCAGAGCAACTAAGCCCGTGCGCCACAACTACTGAGCCTACTCGCCACAGCTACTGAAGCCCGCGTGTCTAGAGCCTGTGCTCCACAACAAGAGAAGGCACAGCAATGAGAAGCCCACGCACCACAACAAAAGAGTAGCCCCCGCTCCCGCAGCTGGAGGAAGCCCGCATGCAGCAATGAAGAACCAGTGCAGCCAAAAAGTAAATAAATGAATAAAAATTAAAAAATTAAAAAATTAAAAGCTCCCCTAGTAATTTGGAGACATTTTAAATTGGAGAACCATGATTATAAACGTATAATGTATTGCTCCATTCTAATGTAGTTTATTTATAGATCAGTGGCTCATGGAAATTTCCTCCAAATATCAGGAAAATAAAATTTAAAAATAGTCTGTTTCTCCTTCCTGTTCCTTAGTTTCCTAATGAATATGCTCAATTCCATGGAAATGTGAAGAACCTGGAAGTATGTCATAGAAGATATCTGATTAGTTGAGGCTCTGTAAGGCAAAGGCATGGATTACTGTGAATGTGAACGCTGATTAGAATCACACAAAGCTGGAAGGGGATGGGCAAAGGAAATGACGTTACTAAATATTTACTATGTTCCAGACACTGTTCAGACACATTATGTCATTTAAGGGGTCTAAGACATGTGATTCGATCCCTTTTATTTATAAATGGGGCAGGTACTATTATATTTCCATTTTAGAGATGAAAAACTTAATGATGAGAGAAGAACAATCACTTGTCTGAGATGAATCATTCATTCATTAACTCATTCACACAGTATCTCTTGAGGGCTTATCTTAAGCAAGATATTGAGACCAGAGCAGCAAAAAAAAGCAGTCTAGAGACCTCAGGTGTCACAAGGCCCTGACCTACCCACCAGGTCTCCACTGAAGAAACCAGAACTGAGAAAGCAAATTGGGGCTGAAGCCTGGCAGAAACAGGCTCCCTGGGCTTGGACTGCCTGCTGCAGGGAGCAAGAAGAAAGCTTCCTGCTGGTGGTCTCAGGCAGCCCTAGAGAGCAGGTGGTAACCTTGGTTCCAGCTGTAGCTGCATCCCTGGTTAGGTGGTTCAGTGTATGTATACCAGACCCTTACTTGCCCAGAGGAGAGGAGCAGGTGAGGGGTCCGATGAGAGAGAGCCTAGAAGTAGAATTTGAAAGGGAAGAAGGGGAGCCCCCAAATCTGAACATATCCTCTCACTAACCTTGGGAGATAGATATTATTTCCATTTTATAGATGAAGAAATGGCGGCGCAGAAAGGTTAACTGACTTTCTCAAGTAAATGTTCAAGCCAGAAGGGGAATAGTGCCCGTCTCAGACCTCAGCTCCAACACCTTCACCTTGCCCCTTTAATGCTCAGGAGGGAGGTCTTCACAGGGTTGTAAAATGCTCACCAAGTAGTGCTAAAGTAATTTACAAAGCGATACTAGAGGCTGGTTCTGATTCCTGTTACTAAGGTTTTTTTTAACTCCAAGTTCAAATCGCACAGAAAATAAAATTTTCTCCCTAAAAGGTTCTGTGGAAAATGTTCTCTGTTCTATGTAACAGCCTCCTCATCTGTGTTTGTGTCTGAAGAGAGGACTAGTCTGACAGGAAGAGTGATAAATCTGGAGCTTGTTTTGGCGTCCCGGAGGAAAGGTGGGTGGAGCGTCTCACAGTAAATTAGGAATTCAGAATGAAAACGTAGCCGAGTTTATTTGGGTTTCTAGTGACACCTCAGAATTATTGTGCAGGCGTGTCAAAGGCGGCTCAAAGTAATGACTGCTCCTCCTCCGCTCTCGGGATGCTGCGTGCTAAGAAGGGGGAATGCCTCTCCTTTGGGGATGAGGGTGGGAACCTTCCCTTTCCCACCTGAATCAGGAAGGGGCAAGGGAAAGGATTGTGGTTTGGAGTCCAGTCTGGCTCTGCTGAGTTCCGGAGAGGGGCGGGAGGCAGTTCGGGGGCGTGTCTGAGCTCGGGATTTGAGGTCTGAGGCCAGGATTTGGAGACTTGCTTCAGAATTTTTTTGGGGGGGTATCTAGGTTTGGGGGTGGACGCTGACAGTGGGAGGAAACAGGAGACTGGGTCGTGTCTGAAAGGCACTGAGGTAGGATCTTGGGGCGGGGGCGTTGAAAGTTGAGGCGAGGATCTGGGGAGTGGAAGTTGAAGCCTGCCTGAAGGTACTAAGGATCTGGGTGAATGTGTCGGGTATTGATGGTGCAGGGCTGTGAATGGGAATCAGGCTCAGTACCAGATCTTAGGTGAGAAGTAAAGAGGCTAGAAGAAAAGAGCGTCGAGCAGCCACAGCCTTTTCCTAAGGCGACTCACACCCAGACACACCCATCGTCCCAGACACACCCAGTGCCCTCGGTGGCTGAAGGCAAGGCAGTACCGGGGCCGGCTAGACCCTGCTCCCACCGGGCCTTCTCCGACCTCCCAGCGGCTTCCACAGCTGCAGGGGTCTGGCGGGTCCCCCCAGCGGGGAGTCTGAGGGCGTGGCCAGCGGCCAGGCGCCCGCGGCTCTGGATTGGCTGCCCAGAGGGCCCGTAGGCGGGGCTCTGGGTTGGGTCCCGCTCGGCTGTTCGCAGACGGCGGGGAGGCGGGGCCGGCGGGA
>NW_020185326.1:3735827-3735912 GCF_003031525.2 Neophocaena asiaeorientalis asiaeorientalis | reverse complement strand
GGCGCAGGTGGCGGCGCCTGGGCCGGGGCCGGGCTTTCCTGCTCGGGCCGCCGCCACGCTAGCCGCGGGTGGGGAGCGGAGGCGG
>NW_020185326.1:3717904-3735804 GCF_003031525.2 Neophocaena asiaeorientalis asiaeorientalis | reverse complement strand
GGCGGGGCTAGGGCCTGGGTCCGAGCGCGGGTGGACTTGCCCGGCAGCCCGCGGCCGCCCCGGCTGCCAGCTCTCCGGGGGAAGTGGCGTCGGGTGAAGCCGTCCGGGGTCGGGGGCTGCCCTCTGGGGAGCGAGTGGGCGCGGGCCGACGGCCGGAGGGTGTGAGGCTGGCCGGGACCGGCAGAGCTGGGACTGCTCCCCATTCCCCTCGGGGCGCTGTGTGGCGTTGTCCCGGGCACCGCACCCCTAACGAGTAGGTGCTCCAGGCTCCGGGGTCCCGGGAGGGATTGGGGTCCGAGGAGGCTTCCAGGGCGGGGTGTGAGCTCTGAGCCTCCAGGGCCTCCCCTAGCAGTGGGAGGGGGGGATGTGTGGCAGAGACCCCCCGGGTCAGCAGGGCCGCCCTGGCCTTTGGCGCCGGCCTGACCCCGCCGAGAGGGGCCGCTTCTCCAGCCAGGGGTGGCTTTGGAAGGGGAGCTACTGTGAAGCTTTGTGTGAGGACAAGGAGGCACTAACCTGTGCGGAGTGCTGCTTCTTTCGTGCTTCTGGGGAAGTGTTGAAGTGAATCCAGTAACCAGAGGCTACAGATTGTTTTCGTAGTAGAAACTTGAACGTTTGCTCACTCTGCGGGGGTTTGGAATGTTTGAATGGAAATGACTCTGAATTGATCAAACGCTTTTATTTCCTCGAAGGAACATCGCTAGAGATGTTCCATTTCTTGAGTGACAGTAGTTTGAATCAGTCGTCTGTGTAGCTGGTTTTCGAGGGAATGTTTCCTGCGTTTTCCAAAATGTTAAATTAGGATGGGGTATGTGGTCGTCACCTACCTCGCGGAAGGAGAAGTGAAAAACTTTGTTAGCATCCAAGTAGAAACTGAAATATAGAGCCTTAGTGTAAGCAACTAAGATAAAGTGAAAGTACGTTTCTGTGTCTGTAATTGAACACCAAATGTTTTTAAAACAAAAAATTCAAGACTTAGGGTGCCAGTTATTATTAATAGCTACTGTCTTTTAAGAGCTTACTATGATGTAGATGCATAAAGTACACCAAAGTACATTATCTAATCCTCACAACTAAACCCTTAGGGCTATGTGGCATTTGCCCCATTTTATTTATTTATGTCTGTGTTGGTTCTTCGTTTCTGTGCGAGGGCTTTCTCTAGTTGCGGCGAGCGGGGGCCACTCTTCATCGCGGTGCGCGGGCCTCTCACTGTCGAGACCTCTCTTGTTGTGGAGCACAAGCTCCAGACGCGCAGGCTCAGTAGTTGTGGCTCACGGGCCTAGTTGCTCCGCGGCATGTGGGATCTTCCCAGACCAGGGCTCGAACCCGTGTCCGCTGCATTGGCAGACAGATTCTCAACCACTCCGCCACCAGGGAAGCCCTGCCCCATTTTATAGATGAGAAAACTGAGGTGTGGAGAGGCGAAGTACTCAATTGTTAAGAGCTGGAGTTAGTACACTGAGGGTTCAGTGTTTCCAAAACCTATACACCTTAATATATACACCTCACTGTCTGGCATAGCCCATTTTTCTTTTTTAGTCCTCTAATAGTGATCTTTATTATTCACTTTTAGATTTTTGTCCTCACAATTAGAAAAACAGGTTGGCTTCTTTCTGACTCCTAGTACATTCTTTTTTTCTGGCCCTGCCACGTAGTGGTATCTAAATTCCCCAACCAGGGATCGAACCCGTGCCCCCTGCAGTGGAAGTGCCAAACCCTACCCACTCCTAGTACATTCTTGGAGTCCCTACACACTGGGCCTACATTAGAGGAAACAATGGAGTTTTGACATTGGCCTGAGAAGGGGGACAAGATAAATGTGTGGACAGGTGGGAGAATCAATATAGTTATGCATCAAGCATAAGTAACATTTCCACACCACTATTAACTCAAGTAGCATAGTTCACTCTTCTCCACCTAGCTTAGCACACAAAGTGTTCGTGTATTCAAGCATCAGTATTGGACTTAATAGATGTACAGAGTATTGCTCAGTCCATGCCCTGGAGGAGCTTACAGACTACCCTGGCATGCCTACAATACAAAGCCAATCCAGGAGCTATTATTATGCTTAAGTCTAGACTACCTCAATTGGTCTGCCTGTTCTCCTTGATTATGTTGATGTTTCCATTCATCCTTTCATATATTCTGAAGAAGCGCAAATGCTTTTTAAAATTTATAATTTGACTTCCTTTTTAAGAGTTTGCAGTTGTTCCTTATTGTCTCGGCATCAGTTTTGTATTTCTCTGCCCAGCTTCTGCTCTCTCCGACATAGATTTCTCTAGGGAAATTGGTTCCTTGTCCGTGGTACACAGTTTAGTACCACTATGTCTACATATATATCCTGTGTGAGAATGCTTCCTTTCTGCCATTTCATAACTTTTTCTTTCAAAACATACCTAAAACCCAACTCTTATTTACATTAATGCCTCTTGAATGTTTTGTCCTTTCTTCATATGCAGCCATCAGTTTAGTTCTGCCTGTTATCCCTCAAATCCATTTGCTTTCCAGAGTTTCTCTCACCTAGGCTTTTTTATAGGCTGCTGCCAAGCTAATCTTCCTCAGCCATCCCCACAAAGGGTTTACAGAGATTTCCCATTTGTATTCAGTGCTTAGAGCAGTACTTGAGGCTTATGATTAGGGCCGTCTCTGTGTATCCAACCAGAGATCTCACATCCCACTACTGCAAACCCTCGATTCCAGCGTTTTCTGTTTTTCCACCCACTCCTGACTTTTCAGCCTTTTCACTACATATTTAATTTTGCCCCTTTTGGGAGTGTGAGGAGAGAAGTTCTCAGTCCTGACTTCCTATACTGCTTTAGTTTGTGAACTCTTTATTTCCCTGAACTGTATAGAACTTACACTTTGTGTTGTCTATTTCTACCATGTTGCACTGTTACTTAAAAATACTCTCGAATGTGTTATAAGTACCCAGAGGGCAAGGATCATGCCTTTTATTTCTTTTATGGTCTCAGAACCTAGCACTATGTTTTATATTCTGTTCCACTTAAATGCTTGTTGTTTAAATTAATTCTGTTTGACTTGAGTATTCCTTTCGTGTTTATACTGTTAATAAGTACAGTTTATACAATATTAATTGAGAATTCTGTGTACAATCAGGAAAAGTCATGTGATGTGGTAAAAGAAGCAGTTGGTTATTAGATTTGGTTATTAGCCCCAACTTCTAGATATGCAGAAAATGGGGATGATACCTACTTTATCTAGTTTATGAGATTGTGAAGATCAAATGAGAAAATTGTATTGGCATTTGAGGTTGCTATTTTGTATTGTTATTAATAGGAGGGCTGATGTTCAACCAGCAATTCCCACTGGGCCACGTGTGTTTTGATTGGTTAGACATTCTTTCTGATTGGTTGGTACCACTGGGGTGCTAGTTGTTAATACTTTTAATATCACCCCTGCAGAGAGGCATCAGTATTCAAAGAAGGAAGTGAGTATTCTAGACTGAAGTGACTGGGGGAGGCTTCCTGGACACTTTAGGACTTAAACTGACTTTGAAGGGTGGCTAGAATTCAGTTGGGCAGAGAGGGGGATTTGATGAGTGTTAAGCTCTCTCTTTGTAAGCTGTGTCCCCCAGCTCCCCTAGGGCAGGAAGCAAAAGCTTCTATTGTCTGGCTGGCAAGTTACTCTTTATAGAGTTAATTTCCTTATTCTGAAATGTGGGGTTTGGATATATTAACCACTGTTATTTTTTCCCAAATTCTAAAAATTCTCTAATATGTGACTGGAAACAGAAAGGTAATCTAAGTGGGATGAGTAAGGGAGAGTAATATAATGGGATGCCCACCAGGGCTAGGCATTCAAATGTTGAAAGTCATAAATCACTGAGTTTACAGATGGAAAAGCATAACTCTAGAGGTTAGGTGAATTTCTCAGGGTTGGGCAGAACCAGGACAGGAACTTTGACTTTTCTGATTCTAGATCTTGTGTCCTATATGGCAGTTTAAAATGTGAAGGATTTGGAGGGGGGGAGGAACAGAGTTAATGGAGTGACTTACCTAAGTGAAGTTACCTTGAATTTCACAGAGCTTAAGAAAAGTGAGTTCTGAAAGTGGGAGGGAGGGGGAATAATTATAGGTTATAAAGTCCTCAACAGAAGGTCAGTACCTTTTTTATACTGCTGAAAAAAGGGCCTGGTGTAGTGCTTTTTTTTTTTTTTTTTTTTTTTTTTTTGCGGTACGCGGGCCTCTCACTGTTACGGCCTCTCCCATTGCGGAGCACAGGCTCCAGATGCGCAGGCTCAGCGACCATGGCTCACGGGCCCAGCCGCTCTGCGGCATGTGGGATCCTCCTGGACTGGGGCACGAACCCGCGTCCCCTGCATCGGCAGGTAGACTCTCAACCACGCAGGGAAGCCCGTGTAGTGCTTATTGATTGAGAAAAGTAGGCTTATAGTAGTTTGGAAATTTTGGTTTAATTGAAGTGGGATGTAATCGAAAGGCCTTGTAGCACATGGTTAGGTTTAGAATTTTAGATGATCTACTTTGTTGTTGAAATTAAATGGGGAGGAACTTCCCTGGTGGCACAGGGGTTAAGAATCCACCTGCCAATGCAGGGGACACGGGTTCGAGCCCTGGTCCGGGAGGATCCCACATGCCGTGGAGCAACTAAGCCCGTGCACCACAACTACTGAGTCTGTGCTCTAGAGCCCATGAGCCACAACTACTGAAGCCCATGCTCCTCAACAAGAGAAGCCACCTCAATGAGAAGCCCTTGCACTGCAAAGAAGAGTAGACTCTGCTCACAGCAACTAGAGAAAGCCCTGGCACAGCAACGAAGACCCAACACAGCCAAAAATAAATAAATTAATAAATTAATTTAAAAAAAGAAATTAAATGGGGAAACGAACATGTTCAAAATAATGAAGAAGGAGATAAATCTTGTTCCTGTGGTGAAGGATGCTCCTGTGAAGACTTTTGTTGACAGCTTCTCCTAGGCCTAATTGAAACAGTTGCCTGAACTCAATGCTGTTCTTTAGTACAGTTGTATTGTATCAGATATGTTCATGTCTAATGAAGTGGGTTTTGAAAATGCCAGTATCCTATGGATGGCCCTTTTGATATGAGAACATGTCTTTTCAAACCACAGAATCCCCTGCACATGTCAAAAAACCTCATGCCTTTTGCTGTTCTTTCTTGGTCATGGCTTGCATAATGCAACTTTTTCTGAACAGATGGACGCTGGTTTGATACCATGTGATTGGGTCACATCTTCGCTTCCTGGTTCTGGAATTGACAGCAGATGCTGGCATGTTTCTCAGGAATTTTCATGTCCTGTTACATAGAACTGGCTGAAAAAAACTTTTGGAATCTTCTCAAAATTTATAGTCTGTCTTGACCCAGCCTAACTGCAATACTTAGGATAATATTTAATGCATTACTTAATGTAATTTTCTCAATATCAAATCTAAGCAGTTTCCATAAACATTAAGATTTGCTGCTACGCTGAATTAGATCCAGGTTTAGCTGTACAGTTTTAGTCCAAAACTGCAAGTAAGTTTCTTATGGTTACCCTTTTTACATGTGAACTTAACGATTGATTGACTTGTAGGCTTTTTGCCTTAGACACTTTCTCAAACACTAGGTAGAGTAAGTCTGATTGGTTTTATGGGTCAAATTTTATAGATCAGATCTGGCCTTTTGTAAAGCTGCTCTTTC
Source organism: Neophocaena asiaeorientalis asiaeorientalis (assembly GCF_003031525.2). NCBI lineage: Eukaryota > Metazoa > Chordata > Mammalia > Artiodactyla > Phocoenidae > Neophocaena > Neophocaena asiaeorientalis. The sequence continues at coordinate 3,730,132 of NW_020185326.1, read as the reverse complement.
ATTTTGGCAATCTGAGAGCAATATACATTATACAGAATGATTTATAACAAAAATATTATGACTTGCAGGATGTACACACAGGTTGCTTTGACATTTCTGTGAAGGTTCAGTGGTCCTTGCATCATTTTATCAATCTGTAAGGAATATATTTTAAGAATGTGCTAGGAATTCTACCTGCCTTGTCTCATTTAATTCGCATAACCAGCCTTGGATGATAGTTGTGTAATAGTACAAAAGCTTCTTACTTTTGTACCAGTTAATTTCCAAAAGACTCTCTCTTTTTTTTAAAAAAAAAATAAATTAATTAATTAATTAATTTTTTTGCGGTACGCGGGCCTATCACTGTTGTGGCCTCTCCCGTTGCGGAGCACAGGCTCCGGACGCGCAGGCTCAGCGGCCATGGCTCACGGGCCCAGCCACTCTGCGGCATGTGGGATCTTCACAGACCGGGGCACGAACCCGTGTCCCCTGCATCGGCAGGCGGACTCTCAACCACTGCGCCACCAGGGAAGCCCTGTCGTTCATATTTTAATCATAAATACATTTGTAAAAGGAAGACACTGCTTCAGATGGAACAGATAGTGACTAACAGTAGTCCAACCACTGAGACTCAAATGATTGTGCATTACCATTAACTCCATCAGCCTGGGTAGGCAGAGTTGTCAGGATTTTGCTCAGATTGGAACTTAGTTTGTTCCTATGAAAGTTTGTAAATAGAAGAGCTTCTGTGTTTCCATTTTACAGACCAGGAAACTGAGGTCATGATGTTAATGAATGGTGGAGCCTGTGTTTAACCTTTGCAGAGTGTGTACTCTTTGCTCTACATCATGCTGCTTTCATACACAGTAAATATCTTATAATGCTCATTTTGTCAGGAAGGTTTTCTTCCTTCCTTCCTCCCTCCCTCCCTTCTTTCCTTCCTTCCTTCCTCTTTCCTTCACCATGAGAATATGCTTCAGCTTGTCTTTATTACAGTTTGCATCTTTGCAACTGCAGCTTACTCAGATGCTTGCAGTCTTTCTTTGACGTCATATTTTTAGGTAATTCGAATCTCTCCAATGATTCTAATGATGGTTGATCCCTCACTATTTGTGTTGATTTATATTCATAGCAGACTCTTTGCTTCTCAAATTAACATAGGCACATACCTGAAAATTTGAATCAGAGAAGAGAAAAAAGCTATCATTGTCCATCGTTAACATTTTGGCTTATTCTATGCCCTTTGCATTTTTTTGTATAATATAATCATTCTTTAATCATTCTGTCTCAATAGTTTATCAAAGCTAATAAATATGTTTTTAAGATGGCAGAGCTTTGGCTTGTAGAAGAAATAGCTCATTTAATCTTAGCAAATATTTAGTAATGGTCAACTCAGTGGGAGGTATAGAAAAAGACCCACACTTGCTTTCAAGGAGTATGATGCTGGGGAAATATGTATACAGATTCAGTAATAGCAACCACAGGGATTGCTCTCTAGAGGTGATAGGACTTGATCTTGTGCCTTGCAGAATAGGTAGGGTTTAGAGAGGATGAGGGGCAGAGGGAAAGTACTACTAGGTAGGGGAGGATGATGTGAGTGAAGAGGGAGCATGCTAAGTTTAAAAATTTTAAGGGGAGGAATGGAAGTTCATGATTTAAAGGGTGGGCTCAGAGAATTATGAACCTTGAAAATCAGGAAAAAGAATGTTTAACTGCACCACAGAGGAAATGGAGTAGGGTGGCTACCTAGGAGTTTTTGGAGTAGGTATGATGGCCTTGGGAATGGAGTGAATGGGTGGCTCTGTGACATTTTAAAGAAATAGGAGGAGCTGGTAGTCATGCCTTTGCATGGCTGTTGCCTTGCCTGCAGGCTCTTGGCTTCCTCCCTCACCTCTTCTATGTCTTTGCTCACATGTCACCTTTTTCTCAAAGAGGCTTACCCTGACCACCCTTTTGTAATTGTCATTACCTTGCTTTGCTTTTTCTTTCTTTTCTTTTTTTTTTTTTTGCGGTACACGGGCCTCTCCCATTGCAGAGCACAGGCTCCGGACGCACAGGTTCAGCGGCCATTGCTCACGGGCCCAGCCGCTCTGCGGCACGTGGGATCTTCCCAGACCGGGGCACGAACCCGTGTCCCCTGCATCAGCAGGCTGACTCTCAACCACTGCGCCACCAGGGAAGCCCTGCTTTTTCTTTTTTTAACACTACCTTCTGAAATACAGTATTTACTTATCATATTTACTTATTTACTATGTTTATTGTTTCTCTCTAACTACTAGGATATAAGCTTCATGAAAGTGTATATCTTTGTTTTGTTAATCAGTGTATCTAGAGTGCAAAGAAAGTGCCTGGTGCATCGTAGGCACTCAGTAAATATTTGTTCAATGGCAGTCAGTGGCTCTTAACTGTAAAAAAGTGGAGTACAAAAGTTAAGAAGGACTCCATGAAGTAAAAAAAGAATGACTCCAGGATTTTTATACCTATATAATGCCTTTAACTAGTAAGGAATTTGGTGAGAGAAAGATAGAAGGGAAGTGAATTCTGATTTGAGCATGTTGAGTTTGAGGTGAAAGTAGGATAGGCAAGTGAAATGGTTCAGTAGGCAGCAACAATATAAGACTGGAACATGGTTGGAATGGGAGAGGACCTTAGGCAGAGAAATGATTATCAGCATTTCCTTCCACCCGATTCTTTTGGATTCTCATGCCCCACAAACCACATTAAGTGGAGTATTTATTTTGATCCTGAATTCCTGGCTTAGATGTGGAGCCTTGCTCAGTTCACTGTTAGATTCTTCACTCCCGGTTGCAGGTCCATGTTTTGTTACCCACCCCCACCCCCACCCCCACCCCCAAGCCAAAGAAGTATATATTCAGAATCATTTGTGAACTTCTGGTTCTACTGAAATTGGCCTTTAGGCTATGCTGCTTTCTCTGCAGTAATATGACTGACTTCCTGGGAATCTGCTCTGGTTCCTGGCTGAGGTACAAGAGAGGGAGTTTCTTGTTTGAGGCCTGCATTTACTCCACTGGCTTCACGTCACCGTTGTGACGTTAATAGGTGTTACCTTACTGTCTCTTGGAGCTTCCTGATGGCAATATTGTTAAACGCTTTTCATGCTACTGTTTTTCTCTGTGAACCAAACACTGGTGCACTTGTACATATCTCTAGACCATCTTTATTTTTCTCTTTGGATTGATCTTATTTGTTTTCCTTCCAATTTTGAAGGCATTTAAATCATGTGACTTGGTTGCCAGAAATGTAATAAAATCTTTATGGGAACAGGTATAAGAGCCCCCACATACTTGTCTGGCATTAGATTCTAATCGGTGTGTCTCTTTGTCTGGCATTAGATTCTAATCGGTGTGCCTCTCTGGGACTCACTTTTCGAAGGAGGATAACACCTAACTTAAATGATGATTGTGAATATAATATGTATCAATAGTAGTGTTTATAGAGTACCTAGCACATAGCCTGATACTGATAAATATTCAGTAAATGAGACATACATTTAAATAAGTGAAGGAATGCCTTTTGGAAGAGGAAATACATGTCTGTGTAATGAAGAACTATGATTAATTGGTAGACTGAGAGGCAGATTTCACTCAATGTAAGAAAGGACTTTGTATCAATGGGAGCTGTCATGAAGTGGAACATTATAAGGTGTTATGTTCCCTGTCACTGGAAATATTCAGGCAGAGGTGGGAGGCAGAGATAACCTTCTGTCCAAGAAGTTGTAGAACACATTTCTTGCATTAGGTGAGAGGATGGAATTGATTATCTCCAAGCTCGTCTTCTATCCCAGAATTCTGTACTTACAGGTGTAGTCCAGGCTTCCTTGCTCATTGTTTTTAGCCAGCATACAGGCTCTCAACTTCCCTAGTATTCACGGCTTCAAGATGAGCACTGTTTTATAACTTCATCTTATTGTATGGGAAAAATTTATTCAGTGCTTGGCTTGTCCTCTGGCCGTTTTCTATAAAAGAATTTAGGATGCTTGAAATAAAAATATATGCAGTAAGACCAAAACTAGTGATCAGAAGGATAAGAACCAATAAGTAAAAGAGGAAAAGAAAGGGAAAAATTAGCTATAACTTTTACCTGAGGAAAGCTTTAGTAGTTGAGCACAATAATTAACTTTGAGTTTTCCAGGATTGAGGGCAATAAGGGAACCCTGAGAGTTTGCATAGATCTCATTGCCTGTTGTTGAGAACACATGAGGAGGCTGCCACCTTCCTTAATAAAATGGAGCCCCCAAACACGAAGACTGCAATGCAGGGAGAATTTCCAAGTGTTAAAAGAGTTCCAGGACCTGGCAGCCCTGATTCTTGTTCTCAGCCTTCCTCTTTAATATGTTTGAGGATTCAGTTTAGTGCTGCTGCTACCATTTTTATTCTGTACTCTAAGGACACACTAGTTTTACCTTAATGCCAGTGGAACATCTGATATAAGGCTGGAATGTTTAAATCAAGCTATCCTAAAAGCTATGGATAGAAAGCAACATAAAACTATTCATTCTGGTTTACAAAGACTCTGTCTTCAGGTCCTTATCTTTTGGCCTGTCTCCATTTGGCAGACAGAGTCTGAATACTGCCACCAAGTGAACTGAGCCAGACATCTACCTCTTTTCCCACAGGCCCAGCTCAGCAAGGTCCAGAGTGTGTCTTTGCTTGGGTTTCCTGTTTGAAGAGCTGCCTCCTTTCTGGGTGATGAATTATGGGAATGATGACTTCCTTTAGGAGAGACTGCACTTACCTAGAGAGCATGGCCCTATATATGTTGGTTGTATAGTAACCCAATATTCATATGAAAGATACCAACGTATGTTACCATAAAGGACATTCTTTGGTTAGAGACATGCTTATTTCACTGGGGAAAACAAGTTTCTCTCTGCTCTTGAGCAGAATCTATTATAGAAATCTTTGTATAAGGGGCATTGGGAAAAAAGTGAAGAATTTGGGTTTATCACTCTCCATGACTTGAATGAATTCACTTGCCTTGCGTATTCTGCAGTTGCAGAGTTACTTTAGGCCTGTTCCAGTGTTTCCTTGTTCTAATCAACAGGCTGAACCTCCTTATTTTTGTTCACTTGCTTCAGGATAACCATTCCATCTAGATTTCCGAGGTGTGAACCTCACTGATTGCATAATAGTGTATATTTATAGTTCTAGGACACCTTGTGCAGGCATCCTGTTACATTTCTACAATATAAGATCTTTAAATATGTATGGAAATAACAAATAGCTCCCATGCAGAAAAGCAAAGACAATTTTTTTTTTTTTACTAGAAATAAGGACTAATATACATATTTCAGAGCACTGAACATAGAGGAGATAAACCTGAAGAGGAATATAGAGATAAAAGCAATAACGGTGGCTTTTCATTTATACAAACACACAAACTCTTACCCTCTCTCTCTCCTCTCTCCTCCCTCTCTCTCTCCTCTCTCCTCCCTCTCTCTCTCTCTCTCTCCCCCCCTCCCCCCTCCCTCCCTCTCTCCTCTCTCTCTCTCTCTCTTTCACACACACACACACACACACACACACAATATGTGTATGGGGCTTTTTTTTTTCTTGATGTATTCATTCCCAAACCAAACTATAATGTGCTCTAATTGAGTCTCTTTGTTTAGCACATGGCTATTGATTTGAGTACTTTCTCCAGTTGAAAAACTGACATTTTAATTTTGTTATTCAGTGTACAACAGATTTGAATAAAAACACCAAGATTGTGTATTGTAGATTTCCTTCAACAATAATTATATGTAATTATTTTACCAAAATAAACAAGTTAAAGTAGTTTTAGCTATTTTATCTCATTTCACATTTGGGGAAAAAATTACAGACCAGGGATAGAGTTTGCTCTTGTTTCTCAATGAGGAAAGCTAATTTCTGATTGCTAGTTCCAGCTGGTTCCACCAGAGAAGTGTATAGTTGATGCTAGTAAAGAGCACTGAGCATGTGGAGAGGAAGCGCAACTGGAAATAGGTCAGGCTGGCCACATGCTGCTAAAACAGGTGACAGTTTTCATGAGTGTGGTATCTCAGAAATTTTAAGGAACCTGTGAAGATTAAATGAGTTTATGCTCCTAAACTTGGAGCATACTTCCTGGCACATAGAAAACATGAAGTAAATGATTGTTATTAAGAAAATTGTTTTTTATAGAATCATAGAATGTTTAGACTAGAAAGGACCATGAGACCGTGATTATCATTTTGTCTAACTTTATAAGTTAGGAAACTGGAGCTCAGACATTACGTGGTATTTCAGGATAAGCAGGATAATAATTCAGCTAATGACTGAACAGGAATCCACTCCCACCTCACAATTTTATTTAGCATCCCTTTTCTGACTCAGGCCTCCATTAGGGAGAATGATGTTTTTAAAATCACCTAACTTTGTGGAAGATTTCTTTAAATACTATCAAATCAGACCCTAACAGATGGATGCATAGATGGATACATAATGATAAAATCAGTATAGCAAAATAGTAGCAGTTATGGAATTTAAATGGTGGTTATAGAGGTGTTCACATTTCTGTCAATTTTTCTGAATGTTTGAAAATGTTCATAATATAATGTTGGGGGGGGACTAAAAAAAATCTATACCATCTCCTCACCCCAGATATGTTTCTATTACTGATTTCTTTGAACACAGACCAACCAGCGGTACTTGCTACAGCCAAGGAAATAAAACAACTGGGGGTCCAGAGCCCTCTGGCATGCACATTCTAGGCCCTTTCTTTGACAGTCTCCAGGGATTGAGAACCACAGGTCTGTTTCACGTTTTTCTGTCCTTTTCTTTCTTTTCTCTATCCTTTTTTAAAATTACAAGTGATAGTTGTGCATTGCAAATTTGAAATTCCCTACTCACCAACAAACAAGCCAATTAACACAATTAGCACTATAGGTGATTTTCCTATGAACAAAGGCTCTATTTTTTTTCTTTCTATTGTTTTGCTTTCTCCCTTTCCGTGGTAAATTTTACTTTTGTTCTTTTCCTTCTTATTTTTAATGCCTTTATAATCTTGAGTATTTCTATTCTTATATAATCTTTCTCCCCAAGATCACAATTGTTTCTTCCACCTTATCCTTTAAAAACAAAACAAAAACAAAAACGTGGCCCCATAAATATTCTTTTAGCTGGGGCCTTTCCGCCCTTTCTTATATATCACTTAAGTTTTGTCAGATCCAGCCTACCCTTGCCTTATGATGGGAGAAGGCGAAGGAGGGAGTTTCAATAAATTGGGTTTTAGGACTCAGGCAGAAACCTTAGGGGGATACTCTTCAAGGGTCAGCAGACTCAGAATTAGCTGTGCATTGCAAACAGATCGTATGCCCTAAGGAAATAGTTGCTCTAAGCAATTGGGTCCTTGCATCTAATTTAGCTTAGAGATCCTGGAACAGGGAAAAAAAAGTCTCATGAAGCAAATGAGTATAATCACCTATGAACCATTATAAACCATAGCTAGGGCTTAATAACTATTAACTTATGTATAGACATCATAACTCTGTGCTGCCATATACACATGCTGCATAATTCTGTACAACATAATTCTGTGCTGTATCTTCTATTCTCCAAAGGATAAGTAACATCAAGCCTTAGCAGACTCTAACCAAGCCCCTGCTAGAGGCCTTCTTCAGTAACCAAAATGGTACTAGTAATTTGAAAGCTGAATTCCTAATGCTAAGTCTTGGGACGTCTAGATTTTGAGGTCTGAAAACTTTTCGGTTGATCACAGTACATCCCCAAGCTCCAGTTTTTATATACACATAGTTTAATCTTAAAAGGGTAGTGTTCCTCAAAGGAGTTCAGACAACCCTAGCTGCTTGCATCCTCATGCCCCAAGGGAGGCCATGGATTCAAAGGTTAGAAATATTGTAGCAATATAACTATTATAAAAGCCTCTCATTTTGAGTGGGCTTTTCTGTCCTTGCTTGGTTTAGTTCAGGTTTCTCTAGGAGACTGTAACTAGAATTGAACTGCTTTCTTTGACTTTTTATTTGACAAGGGAGATGACCATTTCAGACTAGGGAAGGCAAGAAGGTTATAGCCTGTGTAAGTTGTGGTTCACCAAGTCTCAGATTTCTAACAGTATCTATCATCTTCCTTTTGGCTAAATTCTGTTATTTTTTCCTTTGTTTTGCAAAGGGGTGGGAATGACATAAAGCTAAATACCAAGAGACTCAATTAAGAGTAGAAAATGTGATTGCTTCTGTGGAGCGGGAAATAGGAAGGGTTGATTGTTCAGGAGTTGTTACCTTTTTTTTTTTTTTTGCTAACAGTCTTGTAGAACTATTTGACACCTTAAACTCTATACATATACAACTTTGATCAAAATAAATCTAAGTTAAAAAAATTAATGGTAAATATATGGCAGTTATAAATCCATGAGTGCTTAGTAAATATGAAGGATTGAATTCCCCTGTTGAAAAGACAGATTCTTAGATAGGATTAATACAGACACAGAGGCCTGCAATCTAACAAAGTTTTTCAAGAGACACTTAAAGTGACATCAAAGGTTGAAAGAGTGGAATAGAAAAAGGCAAATCTGACCCAAAAAAAAGTAGGTATGATAAGATTAGTACCTGACAAAATAAAATTCAAACTACAATAGCATTAAAGGGAAGAAAGAGATGTATTAATATTTTATTTTGATAAGAGGTACCATCTCTTAAGACATGTCATGAATCTTTATGCAACTAATAAAATATTGTCAAAATATGTAAGGCCAGAATTGTTAAAAATACAAGAAGGCATTGATAATTTCACTGTTTGTAGATTAAGAAAGCAGTGCTTGAATAACATAATAATAAATAATGTATTCCAATTTCATAATCATGAATAATATTTTTGCAAAATAATTCTGCAATTTTCCAGGAAATTGATGATTTGGAAGTCTATAAAGAAAGGTCAGATTAAAAATTAACAACAACCAAAAAAAAAAAACCAAAATAAAAAATGTATCTACTTGGAAATGTAAGATTATTCTTCTAAATAATCCTCAGGTTAAAGAAGAAGTTACAATTGTAAATTACGAGCCATTTAGAAATGAACAAGAGCATATCAAACCTAGTGGGAGTTTTGCTGAAGGAGTACCCAAAGGAAAATCTGAAAGTAAGAAGATTCAAAATCAAGCCATAGACCAAGTAAATACAAAGAAAATAAGGATTTAGAAACAAATTAAGAAAAACAGATATGATACATAGAACCCCAAATCAGTTCTTTGTAAACACATTATTAAAATAGACAAATATTTGGTAAATCTAAAACAGAAAGACATGGATAGAAAAATGGCAAAGGAGAATGGTGTCTTTTTGTTGAATTGTAATGTATTTTAATGTCCAATTTCAGTTTTTTTCTCTTTAAGGTTAGTGCTTTTTGAATGCCATTTGATTAATATTTCCAGATTCAATGTCTTGACAATGTTTTTCTGTGTTTTCATCTAAAAGGCTTCTTGTTTTACCTTTCACTTTGAGATGCACAGTCCATTTGGAGTTGATTTTTGATTATGGTATGAGATTTTATTTTTTTTTTTTCATTTTAAAAATATGTCTGCCCAGTTGACCCAGTACTATTTGTTGGTAACACCTTCCTTTTCCTAGTACACTGTGTTGTCACGTGTACTATAAATCAAGTAGTTGTATATGTGAGTCTGTTTCTGGAATCTCTATTCTATTTCATTGGTCTATTTGCCATTGTGCCAATACCACACTGTCTTAGTATTATAATGTTATAATGGGTCTTGATATCTAGTAGTTAGGTTTTCCAAAAGCATTGTTTTTGAAGATTGCTTTGGCTGTTCTTGGGATATTTTTCCACATAAATTTTAGAATCACCTTGTCAGTTCACACACACACACACACACACACACACACACACACACACAACCTGTAGGATTTTGATTTGATTTTGTTGAATGTACAGATCATTTTGCAGAATATTGACATTTTTACAGTATTGAACCATCCAGTGAGGAGGCTGGCATGTTTCTCCATTTATAGATAAATACATTTTATTTTATATTTTTCATAATGTCTATCAAGTATTGTTTTGAAGCTTTCGCTGTAAAGGTCTTACATGTTGTTGTTTGTTAGATTTATTCCTAGACATTTGATTTTGGGGGATGCTTTTGTGAATGATAATATTTTATAATTTGTGCTTTCTATTTGTTGCTGGTTTAAGAAAAGGCAATAACTTCTTTGTATAGTGACTTTGCTTTATCTTGAATAGGTGTTGAATTTTATCCGTATTTTTGTTTATATGATCTATTCACATTTTCCTAAACTGCCTAAATAACTTTTATTCCTGAGTCTACATACAATATCTTTGTATATCACCGCCCTTGAATGACCTCCTTTCCTTTTTTAGCCTTCCATAAGCCTCAGTTGAGATGTCATCTTTGAGATAAGTCTCCCATTTCTGTGCTGCCTCTGCACTTTGTCCATATTACCCTTTATCAGTTGCATGTTTGTTCTCCACATTACATTGTGAGCTCCTTGAGAGTAGGAGTCTCATCCTAATCATGTCTTCCTAGAGGTGTGTTCTTTCTTCCTTCACAGATGACAACACAGTGTTCTTTGCTGGTAAAAGGTGTTCAGGCCTTATTCTCTGCTTCTAAAATTACTAACTACACAGGCCTTCGCCTCATATCTTCAACTATGGCTCTCGTAGGTCTTTTGCTGTTTGCTGGCCGAGGTGTAACTCTCCTCTGCCCTTAATTCAAAGGCAGCTGGTAGGTGGTTACCACTTCATTCTCTTACCACAGTTCTGTTTCATACCTCATTCCCCTATTCCAGAATGATATGCTACTTTCATTTAGGTTCATCACCATATCTTGGTATGTATGCAACCAACTCACAATGTCTCCTACAGCCACTCTTGCTTTCCAGAGGGAAAGGGTTGAATCCTTTGTCTTGTTCTACTTGGGAGAGATCACCCTAGATTATCTAATAATCCTTTTTTTCTTTTTGTGCTTTTAGAATAAATCTAGATTACATTGGTATAACTCTTAGGGCACTCCTGTTTACTCATCTATAAAATAAAGGGTTAGGATCAGGTAATTATCAGTTGCCTTCCAGCGTGAACATTTTATGGTTTAATGAATTATGATTCTTTATCATTTGGGGGTATTACATATAAATGTGTATACTGGATGTGTCCCAACACTTTGTTAATTTAGGTTGGAACTGAAAACGTACTTCTCTGTAGGTATCTCTCACATGCTACAAGAGTGAAGTTCTTGGGTTAACCCTGTTCAAGCAGTCACATTGCTGAAAAACTCTGTATGGATATTTGTGAATGGAGAGAGAAACAGCTACCATGAATGCTCGCTTAGTGCTGTATGTGCGCATGTTTACATTGTATTGTGTCCTAGAGCTGTATAAAGGTTTGTGTTGGTTCTCTGTCCAGCATCTAGAACAGGAACTGGCACATTGTAGGTGTTAAAAATACTTGTTGAATGAGTGCCTAAATGAATTTTTGAGCATTTTATTATGTGCTAGGCACTGTTACTAAATCTTCTGTTATCTCATTTAACCCTCAAACCTTCTGAGATTGCTATTGTTATGCATTTAGGAAACAGGCTTCAAAAGTTAAGCAACTTCCTCAGAATTACTTAGAGGCTGATTGGCAGAGATAGGATTCGAACTTGTTTGTTTGTTTGTTTTTTTGGTCTCTGAATTTCATGAAAGAATGAAATGAATTACTGTTCTCTTGTAATACCCACTAGTCCACATAGAATCCAGTGAGAAACTGTATAAAAGTGTGTTTAGATTGGGGAAAATAAGAAATTCATTTATTTATTTTTTAGCACTCACCATCATAAATACAAGTTTGTCCATTTTTTTCATGGGCTAGGGTGAGGCAGAGTGCACACATCTGCTCTGTATATTAACATACCCCCTCAACTCACTGCAGTGGAACAAACACAAGAAGATCACCTGATAGGAATGGAATTATAATCACTTTGTATACAGCTTTAATAGTAAGATCATTCCTTTGTCCTTAAACATACTTCTATAAAGTATCAGCTTTAATGGCTATATAGTGTATAACTTACAATTGTATCATAATTTATTCTGTCATTGCCCTGCTGTCACTCATATAGGTTGTTTTCAACCGTAAAATGCTGTAACAAACATCTGTGTGCTTATATCTTTGCTATCATCTGTTGTTTCCTTAGACTAAATTTTAGGAAGTAGAATTAATGAATTAAAAGATATAGACTTTTTTTTTTTTTTTTTTTTTT
>NW_020185326.1:3671042-3717888 GCF_003031525.2 Neophocaena asiaeorientalis asiaeorientalis | reverse complement strand
TTTTTTTGTGCAGTACGCGGGCCTCTCACTGTTGTGGCCTCTCCCATTGCAGAGCACAGGCTCCGGACGCACAGGCTCAGCGGACATGGCTCATGGGCCCAGCCGCTCCGTGGCACATGGGATCCTCCCGAACCGCGGCACGAACCCATGTCCCCTGCATCGGCAGGCGGACTCTCAACCACTGTGCCACCAGGGAAGCCCGATATAGACTTTTTAAAGGCTCTTACTATATCTTTGCAAATTATTTTCCAAAAAGAACAGTTTGAAATTGACACTCCTTAGGGTTAAATATCCTGAGTTGGAGTTTTGAAGACAAGATAGGGAAGAGGGATGGAGCACAGAGGGTCATATTAAACATTTTTTATAACTTTGAAGAGATATAATACAGTCACATTTTTCAAAATTCAAAAAGTGCAAATGGATTTATAGTGAAAAGTCTCCTTCCACTCCTCTCTTCTGGGTACCCAGTTCCCTTCCTTGGAAGTCAGTGTTACCTGTTTCTTTTATATCCTTCCAGGGAGATACTTTGTAATATTTGCAAGCCAATATATGTATGCATTTTCCTCCCTCCCTCCATTCCTTCTTCCTTCCTTCCTTTTTCTAGCACAAATGTTACTATCTCTGTGATGACCTAGATGGGTGGGATGGGGTTGTGTGGGAGGGAGATCCAAGAGGGAGGGAATTAATGTATACATATAGCTGATTCACTTCACTGTACAACAGAAACTAACACAACATTGTAAAACAATTATACTCCAATTAAAAAAAATAAAATTTATATTAAAAAACAAATACAGTGTTGTGCACTATGTGGATTTTCACTTAATATGTCTTCAGGCCGGTCTACATTAGTACATAGAAAACATCGTATTTTTGTGTGTGTGTGGCTATATGATCTTCCATTTCATAGTGGTACCATTATTTTACCAGTTCTATTGATAGATGCATAGGAAAGATTACAGTCTAGTATAACTGATTAGGAAATTAATAACCTATTATGTAAGTATATGTAAGCCACTTTACACATGTACAAATTTATCTATAAGCTATTTTCCTTCTGGGTCAGAGGGTATGTTCATTTGTAATTTTGAAAGTGTTGGGCTGTCCTCCATTTATATGATGAGAGAAGTTATTCTGGGCAATGGGATATTTTACATCAAATGGGCTTGAGAGGTACCTACATGGGAATTTTGGACAGTTGAAAGGAGAGCACTGAGAATTGGGGAAAGGATTTCAAAAATGAAGGTAGTAAGGGATAAAAGAGAAAATTTGCTTGCTTGGCCATTTTATTGATGACCCTGCTAGTAGCAACCAGTCACATACTAAAGAGATACTCCTTGGATGTATTTTTAAGAAACACATGCTAGATCTCTCCTGTGTGCCAGGATCTAGAGATGTGGAGATGCTTAAAGCATTAAACTAGTTCCTGACCTGAAGCAGTTCATAGTTTAATGGAGGAAAAAGAATAAACGATTATAAAATGAGGTGCACTGCTGTAGTTATTGCACCTTGAAGATGTTAAGTTGAACTAGGTCAAAAAATGAAAACATGGATATTTAATGTAACTTGTAAAATAATAGAATCTTACTATTTAAAGGATTGTTGAGTTTTGGACTAACTTTTCATTTATTACAGAAGATCCCTACTTCACGAACTCTGGCTATTGGTCATTAAGCCTCTGCTTAAATATCTCTAATGACAGGGAAGTCATAACCTTCTGAGCAGCCAATTCCATTGTAGGGAGGAGCTGTAGTTAGGAAATGATTCTTTATGAAACAAAATTTACCACATCCTGACCTCATGATTTGATTTAGTATTGGAGTAAGATAAATTGACTCAGTTGCTACATCTATAAAATGAGATTGTCTTCACAGCGATGGTATCTTTCAGATCAAACTTTGCTGAATTAATTCTTTGATTCTCTGACTCATTTACATGGCAGATTGATATTCAAGTAACACTTACTGATTAGTTGTTATATTGGACATTTGTGGGATTTTGTGCCCAGTTCTCCCTCTGTCTCCCCCATCACCATGGCTACAGTTAACAGTAAATGTTGTTGACTCTTTTTAAATCTGTTCTTAAACAGATTCCCCAAATCTACTAAGCAATTATCCTGCACTTGTGCAGTTTATTTTGAACCTAAGTGAAGGCCTTTGTAGTAATTGCCCCTATTAAATCTCATCTTGCCATTTAGGCAGCCTTTTCATAGTGTGCTTTTCTCTGATAACAGTTAACATTATATCAGCTAATTCTGTGGAGCTTTGGAGACTAGAAAATGGAGGTATTGTGAAAATCAAGTGTTTGAGAATTTCAAAGTGCCCCCATTCATTTGTTGAATTATATAAATGATTCTTCTTAAGTGCTTTAAAGGTGACAGAAGTAAATGGAATTTATCTGAAGAAATGTTTGGATAAGTCAGGTTTTTGTTTTGAAGCCCAACATTTAGGAGTGAAATGTTATCCAGACTAAAGGAGAACTTACTTTTACAATGTATGGTGCTGTTATGTTGATAAGCTCACGTTGACATTACTGCTGCAGAGCAACCCAGAGGGTGTGGAGTTAAGAAGAACCACTGAATCCTTTGAGGAACAAAGCCCTTAGCAGCAGGGTTTTAGCCTTGTTCATAGAGATATGCAGCATATTTTAAAAAGAGGAAGAGAACCTATGTGGTTCCCTAGACTTGGAAGAGGGAGAAGAGGAGAGGATAGGCCTCCTTGAGATGGGAGTGGAGAGAAGAGAGTAAGGTGGTTTACTCAGAGAAGCTTGAGTAGACCAGTAGACTAGATGGTAAATTGACATTAGTACTGGAAAGGATTTAACTTTGAACTTTTGCCTTTGCCTTTGCCAGCAATGGCGTGATCTTCTGCTTTTAAGCTAGCTAAGCAGACTGAATGAAAGGCATTGTGCGTGTTAGTTCCTTTACCTGTCTGTTGGTGTGTATTTGTTATATTTGGAAATACTGGCTGTGCTGTAAAGAATAACTGTGCTGTAATAGACAGGGTAAGGGAAAGAAGTGTCATTACCAGCAAAGTCAGAGTGGTGAAAAGTTTCGAATCCAGTGTCTGGTGAGAGCAGTCTTCATCCTCCTGTTCCTTTTTAGCTGCTGATCTCTTATGTCTTAGCAAGAAAAGAACCTCTGAATCCTTCCAGGGGCCTTTTTTATCACAGATACTACTCTTGGAGGAATAATGCTGTATTTGGTTTTGAATGTGTTGACTGCACTAACAGGTAAGACAAAGTACGCCCTGGAAGGCAGTTAGAAAAGGAGTTTGGAGCACAAGTGCAAGGAACGGGGAGTTTAGAGACAGATGTGAGCTGCAGCAAAGGGCTGAGTGTGCTGGTGGGCGCAGTGTCATGTGACTGAGACAGAAGGTTGTTAGTGTGTCTCATGTCCTAAAATATTTAGAAAAGAATGAATTCAATCAAAAGGGCATCACGAGTGAATTTCAATGAGATGTTTCAGTCTAGTTCTTGATGGGGGAAGATGGGTGATGGAAGGATAGAGAGACCAAATAACAAGGATTGAAAAAGGAGAGAGTATTTAAGGGTATGCCTAAAAAGAAGGGTAAGTTGTATAGACACTGTCACTCTAGGCCTGGGAAGACAAAGTTTCTGGTACTAATTTTTATTTCATCAACAAGGCTCATAGAAATGCCTGTTCCATATACTATTCACAGGCTGTCTACCTCTCCACTGTCAGATATAAGGGCTCGTGAATCAACCCTTGATAGCCCTGGTATTATTAGGTAGAAGTAATAATGCCTTGATATGTGACTGCTGGATACACTGAAATGAAGGAATCATGGAAATTTCCTTTATAGATGGGACCAAGAGCCAGAATCTCAACTTGGAATTTATCCCTTTGATACTAGAATATAGTGAAAATGATAACCCCAGGGGTTCCGCTCTTTTTACTCTTGCCACTTCCCCTGACAGCTAGATGTTTGGTGTCTGACAGTCCTTCACGTCACACCAACATCTTCAAACTCGATAATTCTATGATCTATTCTGCAGTATTTGGAAATTTCTACTGCTAATAATTGTATTCCTGGCCTGGGACTGACAGTTTTCTGTGAACACAGTAACTTTTCATTGCAGTGCTGAATCACAGAGAAATCTTTGTGAATACATTTTAATAGGGATCGAGCTTAAGTTAAATTTTAGTTGCAGGAGAGCTACCAGTGCAAATAGTTAAAGTGATGATTAACTGAGTAATACCTTCCATGCATAGGCAAGTTCGCACATGCATAGGTTGTAACAAGTACATCATGTCTTACCTTTCTGTCTAGAGGCTAGAGTTTTGTGTTTTGTTCGACCTTGATTGTGACACGAGTGCAGATTTCCAAAATGTTAAAGTGTGGGGAAATGTGCATCTTAGAATTGAGGAGGCTGTGGCTACTAGTAGAGATCGGGGCACAGAAGCAAAAGGTGGCTAAGGTAGGAGAAAGGCACAAAACAGGGAGTTTAGTTCTTACCTTTGCAATCAAGCAGAAAAGTCAACAGGAAGCTGTACTATTGAAAAGTTTTGAGTTACTTCACATATGGATACCAGTATAGAAAAGAACCACATATACTTATTCAGGTTCATGATGATAATTTACTCACATCCACCTTAGGCTGGGTAGAATATTGTTATAAGTCATTTTGTACTCCTAAGTTTTGGTTTCTTCATTAATAAAATGGTAGAACTGCATTAGAACTAGATAACTTTCAAGGTTTTGTGTGGTTCTGTCAGTCCAAGATTCCACAGTGGAATTTAGGCACTACATTTGGGAATAGGTGTTTCTTTGGTGGCCTACAGATAAAAATCATGTTTGGAACAATGCTATGTATTGTATGTGATAATTCTGTATGTTCACATAATTTATACTAGTTTCAGAATATTTTAATGTATCTCATTTGATAATCTCAATGAGATGATGAAATAGGTCAGGAAGGTATTATATTCATTTTGCTGATGAAATGAAACCATTGTGGTTAGCATATTGAATAGTTATTTAAATTTGATGATCTTACTAACACTTGAGATACTAGTCACGAGGATGAAATCTTGCCGCTGAGGAAGAAAACCCTGTCAAAACAGCTTCCCTACCTTCATCTATCTGGCAAATTTACATATTCTCCAGTTCTGACTTGAATATCCTGAAAAGCTTTTCTTGATCTTTCTTATACCTCAGCATATTTGAAGCACTTTGATCAGCCTGCTCAGGACTCTGGATTTGAATGATCTGTTTAATGCCTTACTCATTCACCATAGTGAACTCCTTAAGTCCAGATACCTTACACCCTACAGCCTACATAGCACCTGGCATAT
This sequence comes from Neophocaena asiaeorientalis asiaeorientalis, assembly GCF_003031525.2. Classification (NCBI taxonomy): domain Eukaryota; kingdom Metazoa; phylum Chordata; class Mammalia; order Artiodactyla; family Phocoenidae; genus Neophocaena; species Neophocaena asiaeorientalis. The sequence continues at coordinate 3,712,571 of NW_020185326.1, read as the reverse complement.
AGAGATGCTCAATGAAAAACTGCAGAATGAAATGAAAGAGCCCAGTTGATGGGCTGGTGTTAAAAGGGTGCTGTGGAGGAGGGGAAACTTGGGCTCTGGGGTGGGAATAAGACATCTTGTATACTTTTTTTTTAGATAGAAATTTTGCCCTGTACATGGATTTAAAAATTAAAAAAACAAAACAAAACAATAACCTTGTTTAATAAAAGGGAGGTAGCTAGGGGTCAGATCTATTAATGAAATAAATTTGGATTTTTAAATAATGGGAATTAAAGCTCATGAATTCATGGGAATTTTTAAATTTCTGTTTTATTTTTTCCCTAAACTACATTACTATATCATACACATTTAACAGCAACTTTATATTTAATTAAGACTGATTTAGAGTACTGCAATAGAATTTTTAAATTCCCTCAAGAAATAAACCCATACCTGGTTAAGCACTGTGTTATATGATGTTTTTATTTATCTAGAGACCTGTTCTTCTTATTGAAAGACTCTTGTTAAGAGAAGCCCTTTTTTAGCACTGACTTTCTCAAACTTGCCATAATGTAATGACCCCTTTTAAAAGAAAAATACAAATGTATTTTTCATAGTAGTTGTATAGACATGAAAGTAGATATAAAATCTTTGTTTTTGGCTCATTGACAACTATAAACCAAGTCTGCAAATTAAATATAAAGACAATTATACAAAGCCAAAAAATTCAAATTAATACAGTTATTCAGTGTGACGGATGATATTTAGGTTTCACAGTAGAAAAAAATAGCCTTGGGTTTGATTTCATTTTAAATCTGTTTCTATATTTTAACTTCAGTGATACTGAAAGCTGCAAGTGCTGATTCTCAGATGTAATGTTGTGCAAGGTGGTATTAATTTCAAGGCTTTGTAAGTTCAGGTTTATCAGACCTCATACCTAACCAAACACTTGCCTGCACACATTCCTCAAATACCAATTTTAATGAGATGTCAACTGATGTTCACTTGCTGATGAGGTTAACATTATGACATTATTGAAATCTTTGTTCAATGGCTCTCTAACACAATTAATGCTGGAAGTGAGAATGGAAAAATGTCATTGCATACTTACAACCACATTTACTGCTAATGAACTTTTGCATATTGTACTACAGAGGTGGGACCCATGTAATACTTGTAGCGTGTATTTGGTATTGGCTTTTGAAAATACCATGAATATACCATGCCTATATCACCATATGCTTTGATGATTCAAGTTCCCTGTACTTTTCACTCTTTCAATTAGTTACTATGAAACGCTTGCTCGTAGAATGTGCCATGAGGACATTTGAAGGAGATCTTAACCTAGCTGAAGAAGCAGCAGTGAAAGCCTACTGACAGTACTTGTTTAGATAGCAGTTACTCATGATCCAGAATGTTTATCATTCATCTTAGATTATCTTTTAAATAAAAATATTTTTAAAAATTTTGGGGGCTTCCCTGGTGGCACAGTGGTTAAGAATCCACCTGCCAATGCAAGGGACATGGGTTCAAGCCCTGGTCCGGGAAGATCCCACATGCCGCGGAGCAACTAAGCCCGTGTGCCACAACTACTGAGCCCGCGCGCCGCAACTACTTAGCCTGCGCTCTAGAGCCCGTGCTCCAGGACAAGAGAAGCCACTGCAATGAGAAGCCCACACACCGCAATGAAGAGTAGCCCCCGCTCACCACAACTAGAGAGAACCGACAGAAATGAAGACCCAACGCAGCCAAAAATAAATAAATAAAATAAAAAAACAATTTCTTTGTACACAATTTTAGACTCCCCTTCTTCTCCCAACATATTTGTGGCCTCCTGTTTGGGAAACACTGCTTTGGCAAAAAAAAAAATTTTTTTCTTTTTTTTTTTGGCCACGCTACACAACATGTGGGATCTTAGTTCCCTGACCAGGGATGGAACTTGCATCCCCACTGCAGTGCAGGCACCCAGTCTTAACCACTGGACCACCAGGGAAGTCCCTGGCAAATATTTTTATTTCTTTTGAAGAAATGTTTTTTATTTTATCTTTTTACTTTATTTATTTTTGTTTGTTTTTGTTTTGTTTTTGCGGTACGCAGGGCCTCTCACTGCTGTGGCCTCTCCCGTTGCGAAGCACAGGCTCCGGACGCGCAGGCCCAGTGGCCATGGCTCACGGGCCCAGCCGCTCTGCGGCATGTGGGATCTTCCCGGACCGGGGCATCAACCCGTGTCCCCTGCATCAGCAGGCAGACTCTCAACCACTGCGCCACCAGGGAAGCCCCTTACTTTATTTTTTAACATCTTTATTGGAGTAAAATTGATTTACAATGGTGTGTTAGTTTCTGCTGTATAACAAAGTGAATCAGTTATACATATACATATATCCCCATATCCCCTCGCTCTTGGGTCTCCCTCCCACCCTCCCTATCCTACCCCTCTAGGTGGTCACAAAGCACCAAGCTGATCTCCCTGTGCTATGCGTCTGCTTCCCATTAGCTAGCTATTTTACATTTGGTAGTGTATATATGTCCATGCCACTCTCACTTCGTCCCAGCTTACCCTTCCCACTCCCTGTGTCCTCAAGTCCATTCTCTACGTCTGCGTCTTTATTCCTGTCCTGCCCCTAGGTTCTTCATATCCATTTTTTTTCTTTTTAGATTCCATATATATGTGTTAGCATACAGTATTTGTTTTTCTCTTTCTGACTTACTTCACTCTGTATAGCAGACTCTAGCTCCATCCACCTCACTACAAATAACTCCATTTCGTTTCTTTTTATGCCTGAGTAATACTCCATTGTATATATGTGCCACATCTTCTTTATCCACTCATCTGTCGATGGACACTTAGGTTGCTTCCATGCCCTGACTATTGCAAATAGAGCTGCAATGAACATTGTGGTACATGACTCCTTTTGAATTATGGTTTTCTCAGAGTATATGCCCAGTAGTGGGATTGCTGGGTTGTATGGTAGTTTTATTTTCAGTTTTCTAAGGAACCTCCATACTGTTCTCCATGGTGGCTGTATCAATTTACATTCCCACAAACGGTGCAAGAGGGTTCCCTTTTGTCCACACCTTCTCCAGCATTCACTGTTTGTAGATTTTTCGATGATGGCCATTCTGACTGGTGTGAGGTAATACCTCATTGTAGTTTTGATTTGCATTTCTCTGATGATTAGTGATGTTGAGCATCCTTTCATGTGTTTGTTGGCTATCTGTATATCTTCTTTGGAGAAATGTCTATTTAGGTCTTCTGCCCATTTTTGGATTGGGTTGTTTGTTTTTTTGATACTGAGTTGCATGAGGTGCTTGTAAATTTTGGAGATTAATCCTTTGTCAGTTGCTTCATTTGCAAATATTTTCTTCCATTCTGAGGGCTGTCTTTTTGTCTTGTTTATGTTTCCTTAGCTGTGCAAAAGCTTTTAAGTTTCATTAGGTCCCAGTTGTTTATTTTTGTTTCTATCCAATTTCTCTAGGAGGTGGGTCAAAAAGGATCTTGCTGTGATTTATGTCATAGAGTGTTCTGCCTGTGTTTTCCTCTTAGAGTTTGATAGTGTCTGGCCTTACCTTTAGGTCTTTAATCCATTTTGAGTTTATTTTTGTGTGTGGTGTTAGGTAGTGTTCGAATTTCATTCTTTTACATGTAGCTGTCCAGTTTTCCCAGCACCACATATTGAAGAGGCTGTCTTATCTCCATTGTATATTCTTGCCTCCTTTATCAAAAATAAGGTGACCATATGTGTGTGGGTTTATCTCTGGGTTTTCCATCCTGTTCCATTGGTCTATATTTCTGTTTTTGTGCCAGGACCATACTGTCTGGGTTACTGTAGCTTTGTAGTATAGTCTGAAGTCCAGGAGCCTGATTCCTCCAGCTCCGTTTTTCCTTCTCCGGATTGCTTTGGCTATTCGGGGTCTTTTGTGTTTCCATACAAATTGTGGAATTTTTTGTTCTAGTTCTGTGAAAAATGCCATTGGTAGTTTGATAGGGATTGCATTGAATCTGTAGATTGCTTTGGGTAGTAGAGTCATTTTCACAATGTTGATTCTTCCAATCCAAGAACATGGTATATCTCTCCATCTGTTTGTTATCATCTTTAATTTCTTTCATCAGTGTCTCATAGTTTTCTGCATACAGGTCTTTTGTCTCTTTAGATAGGTTTATTCCTAGGTATTTTATTGTTTTTGTTGCAATGGTAAATGGGAGTATTTCCTTAATTTCTCTTAGAATTTTCATCATTAGAGTATAGGAATGCAAGAGATTTCTGTGCATTAATTTTGTATCCTGCTACTTTACCAAATTCATTGATTAGCTCTAGTAGTTTTCTGGTAGCCCCTTTAGGATTCTCTATGTATAGTATCATGTCATCTGTAAACTGTGACAGCTTTATTTCTGTTTTTCTGTTCTGGATTTCTTTTATTTCTTTTTCTTCTCTTATTGCTGTGGCTAAAACTTCCAAAACTATGTTGAATAATAGTGTTGAGGGTGGACAACCGTGTCTTGTGCCTGATCTTAGTGGAAATGGTTTCACTGTTGAGAATGATGTTGGCTGTGGGTTTGTCATATATGGCCTTTATTGTGTTGAGGCAAGTTCCCTCTATGCCTACTTTCTAGAGTGTTTTTATCATAAATGGCTGTTGAATTTTGTCAAAAGCTTTTTCTGCATCTACTGAGACGATCATATGGTTTTTATCCTTCAGTTTCTTAATGTGGTGTATCACATTGATGGATTTGCATATATTGAAGAATCCTTGCATTCCTGGGATAAACCCCAGTTGATGATGGTGTATGATCCTTTTAATGTGCTTTTGGATTCTGTTTGCTAGTATTTTGTTGAGGATTTTTCCATCTGTTTTCATCAGTGATATTGGCCTGTAGTTTTCTTTCTTTGTGACATCTTTGTCTCATTTTTGTATCAGGGTGGCCTGATACAAAATGGTGGCCTTGTAGAATGAGTTTGGGAGTGTTGCTCCTGCTGCTATATTTTGGAAGAGTTTGAGAAGGATAGGTGATAGCTCTTCCCTAAATGTTTCATAGAATTCGCCTGTGAAGCCATCTGGTCCTGCTCTTTTGTTTGTTGGAAGATTTTTAATCACAGTCTCAATTTCATTGCTTGTGATTGGTCTGTTTATATTTTCTGTTTCTTCCTGGTTCAGTCTCAGAAGGTTGTGCTTTTCTAAGAATTTGTCCATTTCTTCCAGGTTGTCCATTTTTTTGGCCTATAGTTGCTTGTAGTAATCTCTCTAATCTTTCTAATTCTATTGATTTGAGTCTTCTCTCTTTTTTTCTTGATGATTCTGGCTAATGGTTTATCAATTTTGTTTATCTTCTGAAAGAACCAGCTTTTAGTTTTATTGATCTTTGTTATCATTTCCTTCATTTCTTTTTCATTTATTTCTGATTGGATCTTTATGATTTCTTTCCTTCTGCTAACTTTGGGGCGTTTTTTGTTCTTTTTTCTCTCATTGCTTTAGAGGTAAGGTTAGGTTGTTTATTTTATTTGAGATGTTCCTTGTTACTTGAGGTGGGGATGTATTGCTCTAAACTTCCCTCATAGAACTGCTTTTGCTGCATCCCATAGGTTTTGGGTCATTGTGTTCTTGTTGTCATTTGTTTCTAGGTATTTTTTGATTTCCTCTTTGATTTCCTCAGTGATCTCTTGGTTATTTAGTAGTGTATTGTTTAGCCTCCATGTGTTTGTATTTTTTACAGATTTTTTCCTGTAATTGATACCTAGTCTCATAGGGTTGTGGTCGGAAAAGATACCTGATATGATTTCAGTTTTCCTAAATTTACCAAGGCTTCATTTGTGACCCAGGATATGATCTATCCTGGAGAATATTCCATGAGCACTTGAGAAGAAAGTGTATTCTGTTATTTTTGGATGGAATGGCCTATAAATATCAATTAAGTCCATCTTGTTTAATGTATCATTTAAAGCTTGTGTTTCCTTATTTATTTTCATTTTGGATGATCTGTCTATTGTTGAAAGTGGGGTGTTAAAGTCCCCAATTATTATTGTGTTACTGTCGATCTCCCTTTTTATGGCTGTTAGCATTTGCCTTACGTATGACGTGCTCCTATGTTGGGTGCATAAATATTTACAATTGTTATATATTCTTCTTGGATTGATCCCTTGATCATTATGTAGTGTATTTCTTTGTCTCTTGTAATAGTTTTTGTTTTAAAGTCTATTTTCTCTGATATGAGAATTGCTACTGCAGCTTTCTTTTGATTTCCATTTGCATGGAATATCTTTCCCTCCCCTCACTTTCAGTCTGTATGTGTCCCTAGGTCTGAAGTGGTCTCTTGTAGACAGCATATATACACGTCTTCTTTTTGTATCCATTCAGCCAGTCTATGTCTTTTGCTTGGAGCATTTAATCCATTTACATTTAAGGTAGTTATCAATAGGTATGTTGCTATTACCATTCTCTTAATTGTTTTGGGTATGTTATAGTAGGTCTTTTCCTTCTCCTGTTTCCTGCCTACAGAAGTTTCTTTAGCATTTGTTGTATAGCTGGTTTGGTGGTGCTGAATTCTCTTAGCTTTTGCTTGTCTGCAAAGGTTTTAATTTCTCTGTCAAATCCGAATGAGATCCTTGCTGGTAGAGTAATCTTGTTTGTAGATTTTTCCCTTTCATCACTTTAAGTATGTCCTGCCAGTCCCTTCTGGCTTGCATAGTTTCTGCTGAAAGATCAGCTGTTAACCTTATGGGTATTCCCATGTATGTTTTTGTTGTTTTTCCCTTGCTGCTTTTTTTTTTCAATTGTGAAAAAATATATATATATTTTACATCTTTATTGGAGTATAATTGCTTTACAATCATGTGTTAGTTTCTGCTTTATAACAAAGTGAATCAGTTATACATATACATATGTTCAGATATCTCCTCCCTCTTGCGTCTCCCTCTCTCCCATTCTCCCTATCCCACCCATCCAGGTGGTCACAAAGCACCGAGCTGAGCTCTCTGTGCTATGCGTCTGCTTCTCACAAGCTATCTGTTTTATGTCTCGTAGTGTATATATGTCCATGCCACTCTCTCACTTTGTCACAGCTTACCCTTCCCCGACCCCATATCCTCATTCCATTTGCATGGAATATCTTTTTCCATCCCCTTACTTTCAGTCTGTATGTGTCTCTAGGTCTGATGTGGGTCTCTTGTAGACAGCATATATACGGGTCTTATTTTTGTATCCATTCAGCCAGTCTGTGTCTTTTGGTGGGAGCATTTAATCCATTTACATTTAAGGTAGTTATCCATAGGTATGTTGCTATTCCCATTTTCTTAATTGTTTTGGGTTTCTTATTGTAGGTCTTTTCCTTCTCTTGTGTTTCTTGCCTAGAGAAGTTCCTTTAGCATTTGTTGTAAAGCTGGTTTGGTGGTTCTGAACTGTCTCAGCTTTGGCTTGTCTGTAAAGGTTTTAATTTCTCCATCAAATCTGAATGAGATCCTTGCTGGATAGAGTAATCTTGGTTGCAGGTTTTTCTCCTTCATCACTTTAAATATGTCCTGCCAGTCCCTTCTGGCTTGAAGAGTTTCTGCTGAAAGAAGAGCTGTTAACCTTATGGGGCTTCCCTTGTGTGTTATTTGTTGTTTTTCCCTTGCTGCTTTTAATATGTTTTCTTTGTATTTAATTTTTGACAGTTTGATTAATATGTGTCTTGGCATGTTCCTCCTTGGATTTATCCTGTATGGGACTCTCTGTGCTTCCTGGACTTGATTAACTATTTCCTTTCCCATATTAGGGAAGTTTTCAACTATAATCTCTTCAAATATTTTCTCAGTCCCTTTTTTTTTCTCTTCATCTTCTGGGACCCCTAATTCAAATGTTGGTGCGTTTAATGTTGTCCCAGAGGTCTCTGAGACCATCCTCAAGTCTTTTCATTCTTTTTTCTTTATTCTGCTCTGCAGTAGTTATTTCCACTATTTTATCTTCCAGGTCACGTATCCGTTCTTCTACCTCAGTTATTCTGCTATTGATCCTTTCTAAAGAATTTTTAATTTCATTTAGTGTGTTGTTCGTCACTGTTTGTTTGCTCTTTAGTTCTTCTAGGTCCTTGTTAAACGTTACTTGTATTTTCTCCATTCTATTTCCAAGATTCTGGACCTTTACTATCATTATCCTGAATTCCTCTTCAGGTAGACTGCCTATTTCCTCTTCATTTGTTACGTCTGGTGGGTTTTTACCTTGCTCCTTCATCTGCTGTGTGTTTTTCTGTCTTCTCATTTTGCTTAACTTACTGTGTTTGGGGTCTCCTTTTCGCAGGCTGCAGGTTCATAGTTCCCGTTGTTTTTGGTGTCTGCCCCCAGGGGGTATGGTTGGTTCAGTGGGTTGTTTAGGCTTCCTGGTGGAGGAGACTGGTGCCTGTGTTCTGGTGAATGAGGCTGGATCTTGTCTTTCTGGTGGACAGGTCCACATCTGGTGGTGTGTTTTGGGGTGTCTGTGGCCTTATTATGATTTTAGGCAGCCTCTCTGCTAATTGGTGAGGTTGTGTTCCTTTCTTGCTAGTTGTTTGGCATAGGGTGTCCAGCACTGTAGCTTGCTGGTCGTTGAGTGGAGCTGGGTCTTAGCATTGAGATGGAGACCTCTGGGAGAGGTTTTGCCGTTTGATATTACGTGGAGCTGGGAGGTCTCTGGTGGACCAATGTACTGAACTCGGCTTTCCCACCTCAGAGGCACAGGCCTGACACCCAGCCGGAGCATGAAGACCCTGTCAGCCACGCAGCTCAGATGAAAAAGGAGAAAAAAAGAAAGAAAACAATAAAATAAAATAAAGTTATTAAAATAAAAAATAATTATTAAAAATAAAAAAAATTAAAGAGTAATTTAAAAAAAAGAAGAGAGCAGCCAAACTGAAAAACAAATCCACCAATGATAACAAGCACTAAGAACTATACTTAAAACAAAAGCAAAAACAGACAGACAGCACCCTAGGACAAATGGTAAAAGCAAAGCTATACAGACAAAAACACACAAAGAAGCATACACACACACACACACACACACACACACACACACACACACACACTCACAAAAAGAGAAAAAGGAAAAATATATATATATCATTGCTTCCAAAGTCCACTACCTCAATTTTGGGATAACTCATTGTCTATTCAGGTATTCCACAGATGCAGGGTACATCAAGTTGATTGTGGAGATTTAATCCGCTACTCCTGAGGCTGCTGGGAGAAATTTCCCTTTCTTTTATTTGTTCGCACAGCTCTTAGGGTTCAGCTTTGGATTTGGCCCTGCCTCTGCATGTAGTTCACCTGAGGGCGTTTGTTCTTCGCTCAGACAGGATGGGGTTAAAGGAGCTGCTGATTAGGGGGCTCTGGCTCAGGCCAGGGGGAGAGAGGGGTACGGAATGCGGGTTGAGCCTGCGGCGGCAGAGGTCAGTGTTACGTTGCAACAGCCTGAAGTGCGCTGTGTATTCTCCCGATGAAGTTGTCCCTGGATCACGGGACCCTGGCAGTGGCAGGATGCACAGGGTCTTGGGAGGGGAGGTGTGGTTAGTGACCTGTGCTTGCACACAGGTTTCTTGGTGGCTGCAGCAGCAGCCTTAGCATTTCATGTCTGTCTCTGGTGTCCATGCTGATAGCCGCAGCTCACACCCTGAAACGATGGTCTCTTGCTTCTTCAGCAGTTCCAGACTTTTTCCCGGACTCCCTCCCGGCTAGCTGTGGCGCACTAGCCCCCTTCAGGCTGTGTTCACGCAGCCAACCCCAGTCCTCTCCCTGGGATCTGACCTCCAAAGCCTGAGCCTCAGCTCCCAGCCCCCGCCCATCCTGGCGTGTGAGCAGACAAGCCTCTCAGGCTGGTGAGTGCTGGTTGGCATCGATCCTCTGTGTGGGAATCTCTCCGCTTTGCCCTCTACAAATCCCTGTTGCTGTGCTCTCCTCCATGGCTCCACAGCTTCCCTCCCACCATACCCTGTCTTAGCCAGTGAAGGGGTTTCCTAGTGTATGGAAACTTTTTCTCCTTCACAGCTCCCTCCCAGAGGTGCAGGTCCTGTCCCTATTCTTTTGTCTCTGTTGTTTCTTTTTTCTTTTGCCCTGCCCAGGTACGTGGGGAGTTTCTTGCCTTTTGGGAAGTCTGAGGTCTTCTGCCAGCGTTCAGTAGGTGTTCTCTAGGAGTTGTTCCACATGTAGATGTATTTGTGGGGAGGAAGGCGATCTCCACGTCTCACTCCTCTGCCATCTTGAAGGTCTCCCTTGCAAATAATTTGCTGATCACTGCCTAGGAGTACAGGATTCAAAGATGGGAAAATAAAACAAATTTTAAATCTTGGCCCTTCTTAATGTAATGAGAGACACTTTAACGGCAAAGTGTAAATTGATTTGTGCTAACCTAAAGGTATGCAAAGAGGGCTATGGGAAAAAATTGAAAGGAGTCACCCAGTTGTCTTATGGGTAGGGGAGAGGTTTAGATCACATCATGGAAAAGATCTTGTTTGAATAGGGTCTTAAAAAGATGAGAGGGTGGGTTTCAAGTAGGCAGAGAGATAGTATGTGTAAAGACCAAGGTCATGAAAGACATTATCATAATAATGAGATGTGTATGGCCCAGGACAGCATTTGTAATGTGAGCAGTAAGTTGGAACCCCAAAGTAGAAGTTTTCATTGTTAGACCCACTGTTTAGCTCTTATTTCATATACTCTAAGGGAGCCATGAAGATCGTAGAACAGGGAGAGGTATTCATGGTAGTATTTTATATATAGCGATTACCATAGTGTATTGTAATGTTCTCCTTCACTGGTTGTTGGAGCTCCTCAAGGGCTATGACCATGAGTTATAAATTTTTGTATACTAAGCTTTTGGTAGAGCAGCTGTTAAAGCTAATGCTTAGAAAACATTGGTTGAATGACTAATCATGGGTAAAGAGGAATCGGGAGAGAATAATGACAATCTCGTGTGGTGGTTTTAATTTTTTGTGGGTGATAGACCACTTTGTGGTTCTGTTGAAAGCTATAAACCTTCTCCTTGAAAAGGTAAATACGTACAACATTTGGCCTACAGTTTCATGGGATCCTTGTATCCCTGAAGCCAGTCTGTGGATTCCTGGTTCAGAATCCCTCCTTAGGAAATTATACCCAGGGAACCTACAATCACCGCCAAACCTCACCATGAATAAGCTACTGTCTCTTTTAACAATCTTTTAAATGTTAGATTATAACTGTATCTTTTTCTTATAATTTTCTTGAATTCTCTTCATGCTTGGGAGGATTTAGTTCAAAGAACTGAATTATCTATGGAGAAAGAAAATAATTTTTATAATGATTGAGGTAAAACTTTGCTGGGCTGTAAAGATAATAGACAAGCATGCTAATTAAGCTAGCAACCAGGAAGCAGCTGCTTGAGGTAATGCTGATGTTCCTTGAGTTTGGGTTTAGCAAGTGAGTTAGGGGTCCTCAAGACCATCCTCCAGCTTGATGATTTGCTAGAAGAACTCACAGGACCCAGAAAAGCTGTTATACTCATGGTTTTTATTTATTACAGTGGAAAGATACATATTAAAATCATCTAAAGGAAAAGGGACGCCTCATGGGGCAAAGTCAAGGAGAAACCCAGTACAAGCTTCCAGATGTCCTCTCCCAGTGCAGTAGCACAGGTGCACTCCACAGCTTAGCAATGATGTATGACAGCACATGTGAAGTGTTGCCAACCAGGGAAGCTCACCAGAGCCTTGGTGTCCAGGGTTTTTACTGGGGCTCAGTCACAAAGGGTTTGCAGCATTCTTATCAGGGAAAATATTTCAAGGTGTCAGAGCTCATCTCCCAGGAACTGGCCAAGGGCCAGTCCTGAAGACAGGCCTTTCTTGGGGATGTGTAAGGTTTGAGCAACTTGGGCCTGCTGAGTGAACCCTTTCCTGCACACCAAGTTAGCTGTTCAGAGTTAGCTAGCTTTCTGCTGGCCTGCCCGCCTAGCCACTCTTTTTCTAGTTACAGTAGGCCTCTCATCACAGATGGCCATTCTGCAAACCTGGACTCTTCCCTTTCCCTTACCAACATGTAATTGTAAAGTTTGATTGGACTCAAGGACATATGTGTGCTTTGTTGTTTCATGAGATCCTAGTGATCTGTCACTCATTCAGCACTTTTTGAATGTTGCTGTGTACCAGGCCTAGTTTTAGATGTGGATCATGAGGGAGAGGAAAAAATAACAGTTCTGGTAAGCAGTGTGTGCTTTGGGGAACACTTCATCTTGTTGGAGAGCTTAGTGAAAGGTTGTGTGTGTGTATGGGAAGGTGTTGGTGATAATTAGAAGACTTCCCTTAAGTTGAGTATAAATATCAAACAGATAAAAGTGGGCATGGAGCTAGTGTTTCTCCAGTCATTTCTGTAGCCAGTTGCCTGTGTGATTGGAGCACATATGTATTGTTACCTTGCTTGTGAGAAAGTACCCTAATCCTAGTTAGAAGATACATGTCTTTTGGGGATTTGCAAAGGAGAAAGGAATGTCTGGCTCAATACAAATCTATTTCCATTACTTCATTACCATAAACTTACCCTGACATTTCCAACCTACAGTGAGGAGGTGGTAGTATTTTCACATTGCTCCCCAGTTGGGGGAATATATGAATGCCTAGTTTTGGACCAATAAGAATAAGTATAACCTTTATAAATTTCAGTGTACTTTGTTTCAAATGGGAGGGCAAATGCTTGCCTTACATTGATGAAATTGCACGTAACAGTTTTTCTATACTTGGAAGCCAAAAGTTTTAGGAAAAAGCCTGGGTCCAAATTTCAACATGTTTGGCTCCTACATATGTGTGCTTCTTAACAGAATTTGGAATTTCTCAGGTTAACAAAGAGTTTTTTGAACAGAGCAAAGAAATTGTATAATTATAATAGAATCAGGAATGTATTAGTACAGAGAATATGGGATAATTTAAAATTGTTAACCTTGAGAATTTTTTCTGACAGGATCTTTTCTTTTCCCCCCAGCATTACAGTGTTTCTGCCACCTTTGTACAAAAGACAATTTTACTTGTGTCACAGATGGGCTCTGCTTTGTCTCTGTCACAGAGACCACAGACAAAGTTATACATAATAGCATGTGTATAGCTGAAATCGACCTAATTCCACGAGACAGGCCATTTGTATGTGCACCATCTTCAAAAACTGGGTCTGTTACTACAACATATTGCTGCAATCAGGACCACTGCAATAAAATAGAACTCCCAACTGTTGGTAAGTTGTTGTATAAGTTTTTTCTTGATACTACAAGAAAAGCTCTTAGACTCTATGATTTTAGAGCTGGAAGGGATCTTAGAAATTGTCTATCCCAGTTTATTCAGTATAGAGGCAAGAAGTAACTTGTCCAAAGTAGTAGAGTTATAAGGGTAGCCAAGATCCTGACTCCTGCGTGTGTGCTGTTTGAGAAGGTGGTTCCAAGATACTTTCTCTGAGGTCTGTTATGCCTAAAAGGGTAGCCTCCTTTAGAGAATACTGATAAAGCCCACCATAGCAATATGTCCTCAGAGTGAAATTTTTTCCTTGTATAATGCTCCAGTCTTTTAAAGCAGTCAGTAATGGGAGGGAATTGAGAGCAGCACTAAACAGTCCAGGTGCCTTCATTTTGTAATATCACCTTGCCTTATGATCTTTATGTATAAATTATTATATATGATTTCTAGGTTTTTGGTCTTTCACCATAGTTTACATTTTAAAATGTCCTGGAAGAGCCAGGAATTTGAAAGCTTCATAAATGCTTAGGATTAGATTAATTTTAAGGTTCTGATTTAAGATGCCAGTCTAAGCTCATCTGTTTAACTCTTCTGGCACTTTCCCCAAATCCAAAATACCTACTGTAATAATCAAAGGAATACAAAAATGAGGAAAACCTATATTAATGCTAAGAGAATTAATGGAAGAAATGCCACCCACATGCCTATAGTTGTGAGGAGCTCTGCAGTTATAGTGCAGATTATAACAGACTAGTGAAGAACTGACTATAGGAAAAGAAGTAGGTGAAAGACCCTCTTGCAGAATCCCACCAATACCTTAAGCTGAGGGGCTGGGTGTGAGGCTAGGCTACGGGGGCAAACTCTCAATTCTCCTTTAGGAAGCACGTGCTTTCAGTGCTCACTTTCCACTCAGAGTTCGTCTAGGCATCATGCTAATTAAAGTAGGAAGCACTGCTGTAGCTCAGAGGAAAAGGGCCAGTCCTGCCAGTTGTAGAAGGAAGGCAGTCCTCCACCTAGTTCGAGTGATAACGGCAAAGTAAAACCAAATCTTCAGCATGATAGAGAAGGTCCCTGTGCAAAGCTCTGTCAGACTGTAATTTTTCTGTCTTTTATATAGGCATCTGCAATTCTAATATGACAAGGAGAATGATAATTCCAGAATTTCCCATTTCCATTATTTGAAATGGCTTGAAATATCAGAATGGAGACTCACAAAACCTTATGAAGAGCTCACTTTATTTTTAATGCTAAAATACACAAATACCTCATTCCCAGGTCCCTGATAATCAGACAGCAAACAAATTTACCAAATGGAAAGATTGCATGGTTCAAAAGAAGTGAACTGAACTGGATAAATGAGAGTAGATGTCATCCTATGAAATACACTTACAGCATGTTAGGGAAGAACTTTCAGACAGTCCAAGGTCTGTTTTCAGTTGTTCACAATGAAATGAGAACATTTCACAGTTATTAAGATCGCTTTCAGATGAAAAGCTCAATTGATGAATTATTTTTAAAAATGCAGTATTGAAAGTGAACAGCAGACTGGATGTTGTAACTTTATTGTCAAGTGTGAGACAAGCTTAAAGCAAGACAAACTTGAGAAATTGTGTTACAATTCAGAGAAAAAGACAGTTGGTGAGCAAATTAAGAGACTTAGAGGACAGATCTAGGTGACCCAATATGGTTAGCATAAAACCAGAAAAAGGCAAAAGGACAGAAGAGAGAAGAAATACTATGTAAAATTAATGAAAAAATACTTAACCAAATATAATGAAAAAACTATCAGTTTTCAAGAATAAAGAAAAATTGTGCACACATTCAGTACAAGTGAACACTGGTTACCTATAAAAGGAAAAAAAAAGTTCAGATTTTTTGCTTTTTTTAAATACCAGAAGGCAATGGAATATCATAACATTGCTTGTTACCCAAAATTCTTTAGATGAGTCAAGATTTTTCATATATAAAGGCAATAAGCATCTTTAGATAATTAAGTATTCAGTGTATAAGGACCCATATACTCTTTCTGAAAGGAATTACTAGAATTAGGATTCTTTATCATATGAAATCAATCCAAATAAAGATCTCAAGAGTGATAAAGATGTGATGTGAAAGAAAGGGTGGTGAGCCATGAACCAGCATGTGTCAGAATGAATGCCAAAATATCTGTAATTAATGTGTTTCTGAAACAATGCAAATTGTTAATTGTTAAAAGAGATTATAAAAAAAGATCTTTAATTAAAAGTCTAAGTGATTAAAATAAACTAGAAAGTATACACATGCAAACTTAAAAAAAGAGGATATATTTTTGCATGAAAAAAATTGGTGGAGATATATACACAGGTGAGTTTGGGGGGGATGGTGAGGCTGTAGTTAATTTTTTTTTTAATTTTGCTCATCTGTATTTATATTTATAATTTTTTTTCCTGCTATGAGCATATACTAGCCTTGGAATAAGAAGATAAGCCAAACTACTTTTTTAAAAAAAAGAAAAAGAAGACAATGACTTAAGAAGAAATATTTAATGGGAGTTGTTCCAGATTATTGGTTCTTCTATTAGCGATCTGACAGGGCTAAGTGGGGTGGGGGGTGGTCCTACAGTGTTTGTGGTAGCTGGCCTTGTTATTTAGGGGATGGCTTAAGACTTCAGGAAGACTAAGTGGATGTTGACAGAGCTGGTGATCATAAAAGGAGAGCCAATGGGAGATTAAGTGCTTCACTTGTTACGGGTTTGAGCTTTATAAGCTGCTGTGATGAGGCTCTGACTAATGGTGGTAGTGGCCAACTGCAGGAAATGTGGAGGATTTAGGAAATTGTGGATGCCGCCTACAGTGTTATTGTTGTTGATGTTTATTTCACTTGAGGCCCTTTTCCAGGAAAGCCATCATCTGGCCTTGGTCCTGTCGAACTGGCAGCTGTCATTGCTGGACCAGTATGCTTCGTCTGCATCTCACTCATGTTGATGGTCTATATCTGCCATAACCGCACTGTCATTCACCATCGAGTGCCAAATGAAGAAGATCCTTCATTAGATCGCCCCTTTATTTCAGAGGGTACTACGTTAAAAGATTTAATTTATGATATGACAACATCGGGTTCTGGATCAGGTAATGTATTTGTTTTTCTCTTTTTCCTAAGATGTCTTTTTAAAATTAACTGTGTTATTTATTAGTTGGCTAAGCCAGTTGGCTTAGTATGTTAACACTTGGGATAGTGTGAATACTACTCCAGCTTTGAACCTAATAAAGGTCTTTAAGCTAGGTCTGTATCTGACTATGGCTAGTTTAGTAAGGACAAATAAAATTGACTGACTTATTTGAGCAGTAAAAGTAAGTCACCTTCACATTTGTGTAACTTTGAAAACATTCTCACCTTCTCATGACTGTGAGAATAAGGACAGTTATTCCTCTGTAGCTGAGGCCGAAGTTCACAGATGTTCAAATAATCTGCAGTTTACCCATTCTCTTCAGGACTGTTTAGCAGCTTTATTTTTGTATTGAAAGCAGGCATGTCAGAGAGTGTGTTTGGAATTGTGAAGGTTATTTGCTTTTTCAACATTAAATTGCTGTCTCTGGCTCAGGCCTAGTTTTTTATTAAACTAATGAATTTTTAGTCATTTTCTCACTTTAGAAAAAAGTCTGACCACCTTGTTATTTAATATAGCTTTATGGATCCATGGCCCTTCTGATATTTGCTTTTCTCAGTTCTCTTTGATTTTTGTGGGATCAGAAATAGATTATCTAATTACCTGAAGCAAATTTTGGCATAGCAATCAGTGCTTCATATTTAAATCAAAAGGGGATTTAATTTTCACTTTTTCTTACATGTGCTTTGGAAGGATACTAAGAGAAGACTCCTATCCTCTACAGTATTGTAATTTGACACTTAATTCCTAGCCAGGAATTAAGAGATCTAGATTCCAGTGCAAGCTTTGTCCTTGATTGGCTGTCTGATCTTGGTTAGACCATGTTTTCTCCTTGGGCTTCTGTTTCCTCATCAGAAATATGGGACAGATACTGTTGATAATAATACTTAAAGTGGTTTGTTAGGACTTTTAAATGAGATGTACTGTCCTTTGAAAAGTATAAATTAACTTCAAATAAGGGCTAGATTCATGGATAAAAAAATTTAAAAATATGTTTAATGAAAATTTCATGAATTTTATAATCAAGTGATTAAAGGAACTTTATTGGTTTTTTAAAATTAATTAATTTTATTTTTTGGCTGCGTTGGGTCTTTGTTGCTGCACGAAGCCTTTCTCTAGCTGTGGCGAGCGGGGGCTACTCTTCATTGTGGTGGCTTCTCTTGTTGCGGAGCACGGGCTCTAGGTGCGTGGGCTTCAGTAGTTGTGGCACGCGGGCTCAGTAGTTGTGGAACACGGGCTTAGTTGCTGCATGGCATGTGGGATCTTCCTGGACCAGGGCTCGAACCCTTGTCCCCTGCATTGGCAGGCAGATTCTTAACCACTGCGCCACCGGGGAAGTCCCTGAAGGAACTTTAAAGCAGAAATTGTGATTGGGGGAGGAATATGACTCTGAAGCACAAAATCTCACCTGATGATACAGAAAGTTCACATAATGACAAATGTCTTTAAGGGAATGAAGATATATTCATGTATATATATGTATGTTTATTCATTTAAATATGAAGAAACTGACTTCATGACAAAGTTTTCTTCTGTAGAATTTGGCCGTACATATTCAGTAAGTGAGTTCTGCCCATGACTGCTAGGATACATACAGGCTTACGGTGGAGCCTGGGTCTCTTAAGGCAGCCTTTAGGGATCCCTGTGACTGTTGTGAGGAGGGAGGCAGTGACTGGCTGGATTGAGATGGAGCAGCCTTAGTACTGAAGATGTGACAGTCTTTGGGCAGGAGTGGTGGAGGAGTGGAGAGAGATTATTTTAGGGTTCCCCTTTGATTCTGAGTTAGTTCAAAGGGTTCCCAAAGAATATCTGGCTCATTCTAGAAGCTAACCTGGACCAACAAAATATGATAAGCAAGGGCCAAAGTCACAGAAAATTAGGGTGGCTTTAGATCATTTGGAATTAATCCCTTGGACCTGCTCTCTTGTTGCCACACTTACACCCAGGGAAATCAAAGCAGCTCCTGCCACTTGGCACAGTGGTATGTATCAGGCCTCAAGGAGAGCAAGCCTACCTAAAGGATTAAAAGAAATTGCTGTCTGGATGGCAGTTTATTTCTGAATAAGAATATATTTATTTACCTCTTAAGATACAGACATGAAGTAAAGAATGGAATTGTAGTAAAGAATGGAATTGTTCCTTTTCCATTTTATCTATATTTCTAGATATGTCAGGGACCCAACTCTATTGTTGAAAGCTTCTCTCCCTCCTTTTATGCCTCCTTTTACACCCTGCAAAAACTTGTCTGCATTGTTTGCCAGCTCTGTGGCTTTGGGCAGTTAGCTGATGTCTCATGCCTGAGTTATTAATGAAAGTAATGAACTCTGCCCAGTGTACATTACTGGATTGTTGTGAGGTTCAAATGAAACGAGATGTTTGTGTGAAAGCACTTAAGCACTTGGTAGATTGTAAAGTTATATCCAAATGACAGGTGTTATTCTTATTGAAAAGATATTTGGAAAAAAAATCTGATACACAATATGAATTTGCTGCATTTTACAAAAAAACTAGTTTAAGGCCTCCTTCCCTGTCATAGTTTATTCTATGTTAATGGCTTTCAGATTTATCCAGACAGAAGCTATCTTCTGTTGAATGACAGCAGAAAATTCCATTGCTTTTCCTTCTATTTATTATAAAGACTGAATGCCATTTCATGAATGGGACTCATGCCTCTGAGTAAGTCAAATGTCTGTGTATAATATCCTTTTTAGTTCTTTCACTCATTGAGGAAAAGATAAAACATTTTATGTTATGAATTCAAATGTTTATTACTCAATACTATGACCATAATTGAGGAAAGGCCCTATCTCTCTCTTTCAGAGACTGTACTTTTAACTTAGGAATTGCAGGGAGACAATGGAGAGATGTGTTCTGGAACCTAGGTCTAAACTTAAAGCTAATCGTATCCCTGTTGCATTTATTTGAATCACAGGTTGTGCATGTGCCCATATTTAAGCTGTCATTAGATTGCAAAGTATGTGGGAACACGCAAACATGTGCCAGATTTATTTATTTGGTTGTGTGGGGTCTTAGTTGCGGCAGGCAGGCTCCTTAGTTGCGGCACATGGGCTCCCTAGTTGTGGCACTCACACGGGATACAGCTCCCCAACCAGGGATCGAACCCGGGCCCCCTGCATTGGGAGTGCAGAGTCCCATCCACTGCACCACCAGGGAAGTCCCCTGTGTGCCAGTTTTTGAGAGTGTGCGTCTCCTAGGCCAATGTTTATTATGTCTCATTCATGCTTACGATCTCTTTAATGCATGCATGTCCTTCAGGTCTTATTTCTGTTGTTCACTGCATGTAAAGGTGCTTGGACCCTGTTTCCCTATTGAAGTTTTTGCTCAAGTAGTTCTAAAAGGTACAGAAGTAAAGCAGAGAATATAGAGATCTGAATTAGGCCTGTTTATTTTTGTCTTTAGAAAAAAACTATTACTTTTTAAAAAATGCTCAGATTTTCATGTGGGTTATGGTAACCAAATACAGATAATATGATAAATCTAGATTTGATTTTTAATTCTAGTTCTGCATCTAGAATCCAGTTGTGAAGGGGAAGACAAAGACTTTCTTTGTCCTGTTAGGCTTTCTTGACCCTGCGTGAGTCCTGAATGTGTCAGGCATTTTCAGACTTCCCATTTGCTATTTGCTATTCCCTTTCTTCTTTATTCCCTGCATTTCTAACTTCCAGATCAGCCTCCTGAAATGAACTCTTAAGTATACTTTAAATCTTTAAGTACATGGTGTGGCCCTGTTCAAAGGCTTTAAGAAAATTTTGTAAGTTAGTGTCTACTGTAAACAACATAATTAGGAATTGGTTATTCATAATACAAAAGAGCTCCTTGATTTAAATAAGGATTTTTCACAGATTTATTTTTAACCAGCAGTCTCCTTATAAAAAACAATTGTTTACAATCAGACTGCTAATTACTTTGCAGGAAGTACGGAGGATGGATAGAGCAAGGGGAAGGAAGGATCTATTTGAGAAACTTAAAGATGAAAAGAGACAACTTAAAGATTTAACATTTGGATTTATAAGTATTTCACACCAGAGAATCAAAGAGACCAGATAATTTTATTTACTTCCATTAGTTTAATTTGATCTAGCAGGCAACTCAATATAGATTATAAGTGACACCAATTTATGTGTATTAGACTATAAATAAAATACTGTAGAACATGATGTACACTGATATTTTGTCAGTGTCAGTATAATTTGACAGTTCTTAGTCCATGGGGAATTGGAATAGTCCCAAATATAGTGTTACTTAAATTTTGTAGGTAGTTAGTAAATACTTTTATGTAAATAAGTGTGGTAATATTTAAAACTATGTATTTTATAGTAAGACAAGTTCAGTTAGTGAGAAAATTGCCAATGTTTCATCACCAAGGTAAGTTACTTGGCATCTTTCCTTAAGATATTAGTGTTGCCTAGGCAGCCAGTTCCTGGCACGTAAATTGGTAAATTGCTTGCCTTGAAATGGTTTCTGTGATAATTTTTACTGATTTATTAAAAGTTAGACCAGAATTTACTTCTTCATTTCTTATGCTTACACACTTTTCTCCTCCTCCTTACACGCTTTTCTCCTCCTCCTTTTGTAAAACTGTTACCAGACTCATCTTTCTGAAATAAGATTTTTAAATTATTTCTTTCCAGTCATGAAATGACTGGAAATGTTTACTAGTTCCTCTTTCACCCACAGCTCTCATTAGTCATCTTGAGCCGGGCATTCAGTATTCTTCACATTCTGGTGCAGCTTCTCTTCTACTGTTTTACTACATACATCCTTTTTTTTTTTTTTTTGGCGGTATGCAGGCCTCTCACTGTTGTGGCCTCTCCTGTTGAGGAGCACAGGCTCCGGACGCGTAGGCTCAGCAGCCATGGCTCACGGGCCCAGCCGCTCCGCGGCATGTGGGATCTTCCCGGACCAGGGCACGAACCCGTGTACCCTGCATCGGCAGGCGGACTCTCAACCACTGCACCACCAGGGAAGCCCCCCATACATCCTTTTTCTGCTTATCTATCTAAGCTGGTTCCCTAAACATGTATCATCCATTTCTTCTACTTTTGCTTGCATATTCCTCCTACCTAAACACCTTACCTCCTTGTCTTCTTCTTTGTCCTATCCCTTCTGTAAAGGACAATCTAAATTCAGCTTATCTTTTAAAGCCTACCTTGACTCTCTAGGCAGGAGTTTCTGGATTCTTTTATTGTATTTATTATTTTCCTTTTATCATGAATTATTGTTTTTGCAAATTTACTCTATATATCCTCAGTGAGATTGTAAGTTCCTTTAAGGAGTTAAACCTTTCTGAGTCACTCTTTTAACACCTATTGTGGTGTTAGAAACAGGTACCGATATTGGTTGGTTGTGTCAAATACTATTTATTTTTATCTTTAGGTTTACCATTGCTTGTTCAGAGGACAATTGCGAGAACTATTGTGTTACAAGAAAGTATTGGCAAAGGTCGTTTTGGAGAAGTTTGGCGAGGAAAATGGAGAGGAGAAGAAGTCGCTGTTAAAATATTCTCCTCTAGAGAAGAACGTTCATGGTTCCGTGAGGCAGAGATTTATCAGACCGTCATGTTACGTCATGAAAACATCTTGGGATTTATAGCAGCAGACAATAAAGGTGAGTAACATTTGCTTCTCCTTTGAGTGTTACAAAATATACTTAATCCTTTCCACAAAGAAGACTATTAAACATTGTCATATTTGATGAGAAATGGATGTTTGTAATATAAATTAGACCCATTAAGTAAAATAGAATATATTAGAAGCCTTTAGGAACAGGAACTTCTTAAAGATTTTCTTGACTCTTGACAACATGTTCCTAAACCTCTAATTGCTTTATAAAATGTAAAGAGCTATTTAAAAAAAGGTTACATGCTTTTGTTGTTTGGTTCTGGGAAGTTAGTTACTCAGGATAGTCATAATGTAGAAAAAAAATTTATCAACTCTGGTTGCCCAGAGTTTTGAGATAGGCTAGAGCTCATATATGTTTCCTTTTAATCTCTTCCTGACCATTAGGGCATTCTAATATTTCTTAATGACCTTATGTATAGGGAGAGTAAGAATAACTTCTCAGTGTATTCTGTGTTTAAATTGCTAGGCTAAATAGATTAATCTTTTAAGTAAACTCACTTAAATAGAGAAATGGTTTCTCCAAAACCACCTTGCCCTTAGTAACCATGTGGACCTTTTCTTGCCTGTGGTACACAGGTGCTTGAGGCCTGGGGGCAGATGCTGAAGCAAGTGAGGAAGCCATGTCAGTAGACAGTCAGCATGCGAGGTGACTGTGAAAAGTGACTTCAGACTGCACTTCATTTACTTTCTTGGCTTCAGTTATTATAGTAGTGCCCACAATCCTACCTTTATAGCTTTTGTCAGAGGCTTGTATTGGGTTGGCCAAAAAGTTCATCTGGGATTTTCCGTGAGATGTTACAGAAAAACCCAAATGAACTTTTTGGCCAACCCAGTATTACAACTCGACTCTCATCACACCCACCCTGAATCAGATGTATATCCCAGCTTTCCTTTTTTTTTAAAAAAAATGCTATCATCTTTTTTTAAGGCCATAACCATAGTCAGTCATCTTTTTACTTCTCTCCCTTCCCATTTTCTTCAACAATATTTATTTCTTTGAAATATTAACAATGTTTAATCTCAGTTTGTGTTCATGGGTGATTTTGATTTTTCTTTTTGCTTCTCTGTATTTTCAAATTTATTTACAACAAACATTTATTACTTGTTTTTGTAAACTTTTATTTATAGAAAATTTCCAGTATATAGAAAAGCAGAGAATAGTATAATGAACCCCCCATCACCCAGCTTCAACAATTATCAGCTCACTGCCAACCATATTTGAGCTCTGATTCCACCTACTCTGCCCCCTCTGAATTATTTGAAGCTAATCCCAGACAGCATATCTTTTCATCCATAAATATCTGTTTGTATCTTTAGATTACGGGGAATCTTTTTTTGTGAAACATAACAATACTACCATTGTCAATTTTTAAAATGCCATCAAATATCTAGTCAGTTTCACATTTCTGGAGTGGTCTCCCCCCCCCCTTTTTTTTTTTTTAACAATTGGTTATTCACTTTAGGATCCATTGCATTTGGTTGATATTTATCTTAAATCCCTTAAAATCACTAGGGTTACCCTTTGTCTTTTTCTTCTCGGAGTTTATTTGTTAAAGAAACTGGATTGTTTGTCCTATAGGGCTTATCATTAATTGAATTCTTATAGTATCTCTGAACTTGCTCCTTGTATAATTTGAAAACTGGTAGTTAAAATTAGAGACTGAATCTGATTATTTTATTGGTTTCCTGAAAATATATACTTTCTACATATTCTTTCTATTGCATCAAATCAGGAGGTGTATAAGTGTGATTATCTGCTTTTTGTGACTTAGGGGCAGTGATGGATGTAAGCAGGGATTATCAATAGATACTACCAATTCAGTATTACTTAATTTAAAAACAAAACAAACAAAAGCAGTGATCATAGTCTGACCAAGTCCTTAGTTTTCACTTTCTTCTGTCTTCAACACCATTTAGCTTCTCCCCCAACCCTTAAAACAACCTTTGTATTCTGTGACTCTGGACTTTATTTCTTAATAGGTGTTTTTGTTTTCTGAAACTCTTAATACATATGAAGGCTCTAATTCTACAAATAATAATTTCTCCCTCAAAGAACTTACCCACATTTTTGCTTTCAAACTCAATGGTAGGTAGTGGTGACTTTCAAATATACAGTTTGAGGTTCAACCCTTACCCAGGCCCAGCATGTTTTAGGCTTGTTCCAAGTTGTAAACACACTAACCGACACAAAATGTTCCTGCTGCTGTGCCCTGAACTCTTCCCTTTTGCTCAGGCAGCAGCCAAGCTGTTACTGTCATCTGGAGGTTACCATGGGAACTGACAACCCTGCTGGCTCTTCCCTACACCTCCTTTCTTCTTTGTCAGGGTTAATGGACTTTGCCTAGAACCTAACCCCTCCATCCCCTATTCCCCTTTTCGTTATCTTTCTCATACTGATTTAGTTACTTCCACCTTAGACAACCCTTTATGTGGGCATAGCCTCTAATATGTCCTTCTTCCTTCCACCTCTCTTGTCACTTACCTCAGAAAACCTCCCATTCTTCCATCTTGCTGTGTTCCTATTTATTTCTTGTATTTGTGAGCCTTTCTGAATTCAGGTATGGTTAATAAGCATGCAGATAAAGCTAGTGATGTACCTGTATCAAGGAAAGGTATAAGTTTGAACAGAATCAGTTTACAAAGTTTATGAAGAAACAAGTTGATAAAGAACTAGTATCATGAATATCTAAATCCTTTCGAAAATACCCAGAAATCTCCTCCAGAATCTTCTGAAAACATTTCATTCCTTAATCTTTTCTAATCAGAATTGCTTTCTTTCAATTAACAACCTTCAAAATATAGAAATTGTTTTATGTCAATCAGGTTTTCTTTTGTTTTACAACTAATGGGGAAGTTCTTACATGCCATGCATTGTATTAAATGCTTTTAAAAAATCTATTATCCTATTTTTAAAATCTTCTTAGTAGTCTCGCAAAGTAAGGTATTCTTGTTGTGTAAAAGAAGGAACAAAGGCTCATTGGTTAAGAAACTTGTCTGAGGTTATGTAGTCAGTGACAGCCAGGCCCTGATTCCAACCCAGGTCAGAATGACTCCAAGTGTGCATCTTTTACTGAATTGTCCTGCCTCCTAGTATTGTTGTAATATTTTTGCTTTCATGATTTTGTGAAATATATGACTTGCCAGCTACTCCTAGGTTAAATTGGCTTTTGTGGACCACCCTAGCCTAGAAGCCCAGCCAGAACCGTTACCATGATTCTCATGGGAACATACATTTCCAATTCATGTACTGGCTTACAAATGAACTTTTGGAAGAACACATATTCCTAGTTGTTGAGGTTCAAAATCACCTTGTGTAAAACTGGATTCAGTCCTAGCCATTTCTCCTCATGACATTTTTAGCTCCTGTCTCAGCTTCCCCATGTGTCAGTGATACCACTATTTTTATATTTTTCTAATCTGGAAACCTTGGAATTGTAATCTTTTCTGGCTTCTTTGTGAACGGTACACACAGTCTGTTTGTCATTAAAGCTTGCAGTTCTCATTTAAGCTCCCTTTCAGTTTCCAATAATATTCCATTCCCACTATAGCCACACTAGGTTCCAGGTACTTCTCATCTTCTTCCCTCCCTCCTCCCTTGTTTCCCTCCCCCGTTCCAGAAACAATCGTTGAGCACCTAACCTGAACCAGGCACCTAACTTGAACCAGGCATTCCTCGAAGCATTATCCCAGCCCTGCTACCATCTGTGTGGACTCAACATCACCATTTTTTAACTATGATTCCCTCTCTTGAATGGGATTAGTTATCCTTGCCTTATCTCAAGATTAAGGGGCTTACTTTAAGGATCTAAAGGATACATACATGAAAGTATAAGAAAACTGAAATACAAGAAAATATGAAAGAAATATATACAAATTTGAGGTACCAACATATTGCAGTTGTGTGATTCAGGATTGAGAGTAAAAAATGATAACTTTTGAATAAATCATAAATGTTCTATAGCCCGTCTGAAATATTGTTATTCTACTTGGCAGACAATGGTACATGGACTCAGCTCTGGTTGGTGTCAGATTATCATGAGCATGGATCCCTTTTTGATTACTTGAACAGATACACAGTTACTGTGGAAGGAATGATAAAACTCGCTCTGTCCACAGCAAGTGGACTTGCCCATCTTCACATGGAGATAGTTGGTACCCAAGGTAACTCAAAGCAATCCTGTTATTTAAGCTTTTAAATTCCCATGGATCTAATATCTGTTCAGAAAATTTTTGCAAGAAGTCAGCTTAATTGGAGATATTTAAAATGAGTTTTTAGATGAGAATATTTTACCTTTCTGTTGAAAATCTAAGGTGGAGTTATGAATCTGGGAATTTGTTCAGAGATTCTCCAGTCATTGTAACAATACTGATATTTTTGTAAGTTCTTAAAAGTAGTAGTGTTTAGTCTTTCTTGTGATTTTTGAGGCTCTTGATTTTGGAATTTAGTTTATGTGCAGTACCATATGAAATGTGAAAAAGCTTTGTAAACATCAACACGCTCCATAAATGTTATCTGGCTATCTAATAATTATATTTGACCCTAGGATAAGGAGACTGCATGAGACAGTTTTACAGTTGAAAAATTGAATACTAAGTTTATGAAATTTTTATGCTTTGCTTTTTGTGCCATATAAGATATCAGATGCCAATATATTCTCTGCTCTAATGATTATCCACTTGCTACCTGATGGCTCCCCCACTCCCAACTTTACAACACACATGCTGTTTTACTATCTCAGCCAGCCCCATCTTTGTAAATTTTATTATTGTTGATTATAATAGCTTTATTGAGTTATTTACCCATTTGGTATACAATTCAGTGGTTTTTAGTATATTCACAGAGTTGTACAGCTATCACCACAATCAGTTTTAGAACATTTTCATCATCTTAAAAGAACCCTGTAGTTCTTAGCAGTCATTCCCCATTTCCCCCCAAACTCTTTAGCCTTAGGCAACCTCTAATATACTTTCCATCTCTATAGATTGGACATAGCATACAAAAGGAATCATACAATATGTGATCTTTTGTGACTGGCTTCTTTCTCTTAGTGTATTTTCAAGGTTCACCCATGCTGCAGCATTTATCAGCAATTCATTCTTTTTTATGGCTGAGTAATATTTCATTGTATGGATATACCACATTTTGGGTATCCATTCATCAGTGATGGACATATGGGTTGTTTCCACTTTGGGCTGTTATGAATAATGCTGCTATGAACATTGTTGTACAGGTTTTTGTGTGGACATGTTTCCAGTTCTCTTGGATATATACCTGGGAGTGGAATTACTGGATCATATAGTTACTCTAAAAATTTGTGAAACTGCCAGACTTTTTTTTCCCAAGTGCCTGTACTATTTTACATTTCCATCAGCAGTCTCTGAGGGTTCCAAGTTTTCCACATTGTAATTATTACTTTTTAATTTTAATTATTTTTAAATAATTTTAATTATTTTTAAATTATTTTTAATATTTTTTTTTCATTTTAGTGAGAAGACTAAATAAATAGATTAAAATACATAGTCCCTGCATAGTACAACTTTTTCTAGTGGTATTAAGGTATTATACATTTAGTGAGTATATTCCAGTTGATAGACAAAGGAAGTGATTGAGATTCTTGGTTCTTGAATTCGAATATCAGTGACTAGGATTCCTGTAAAAAATTCATAGGGTATCAACAAACTAGTATCTTTAACCCCCAGTCTTTGTGTATTAGACTGATATTTTTTGAGCATCATCCATTTTCTTTGAAGAAATGTAATTTCAGCAACTTTTTGTGTAATGATTCCCTTAAAGTGGTTTAGTAATGGCCTAGGTATTGTGGTGATGGGGGTTGAAATGCTTCGACACTGGGATGGGAGGAGAAGCTTTTGAACCTAAAGGTGAGATTTGTGATTGGTATTACCCTTTAAGCAACCATGTTTAATTTTTTTCTTTCTTTAGGAAAACCAGCCATTGCTCATAGGGATTTGAAATCAAAGAATATCTTGGTAAAGAAGAATGGAACTTGCTGTATTGCAGACTTGGGACTGGCAGTAAGACATGATTCGGCCACAGATACAATTGACATTGCTCCAAACCACAGAGTGGGAACAAAAAGGTATACTTATGGCTACACAGTGATTAATATGTTCTGAAATTGACTTCTTTTCCTTCTCATTTCTAGATATATATCTTTTCTGAAACTCGACCTTGTACTTTATTAGATTGCTCACAGGTAGAAGATCTCATGGTCTTGCCTGCTCTGAAACCAAGGTTACCTGACTTAAAAAGGTAACTGCTGATGAAAGGTGGCCTTTCCAGAAAATATTACCATTAGTTATCATAATAGTAGCTAATGTTTATGGGGTACCCACTATGTGCCAATCATTTTAATGGGTCTTTTATGTGTATCATTTATTGTTCTCTTCAAATGTTGTGCTGTAGTTAGCCCAACTGTTTTCAGAATTTTTATCTCCTGAAAACATGCCTTTCTCTCTTCAAACTTTCCCATGTGCTGTATCCTAGAGCATACTTTCTGCTTTTATTTCCCTAGCTTGTACTTAGTCTTCCTTGCTCATAGAAGTCCTTTTCTGGACTGTTAGATGTCCTTGGCAGGGGCCCTCACTGCATGCTGAACTTGGACCACTGAGGCACTTAGCACATTATAACTGTGCATTTATTTGTCTGTATATTCCATTGGATCATAAGCTGCTTGAGAGCAGCCTTGTATTCCCAGCATCCATTTGTGCCTAATACATAGTAAGTCCTCAATAAATATTTGTTGAGTCTATGAGTACTCAAAGGACCTAATTAGGTAGGTATCACTACCCTCAATTCAGAGATGAGGAAACCACCTTGTGGAGGTTAAGTAATGTGGCCAACCAACCTCATGGATGGTAAGCTGAAGAGCCGAGATTTAAACCTGGGCCTCTCTGACCCAAAAGGCTTTGCTCTGTGTATCACACAGCATTTGCCACCACATATCTTTAAACTGCTACCTTGGACTTGAATAGAGCCAATATTCTATCTCAGTCATATTTGTGACTTACGGATTCAACAGGGACTCTCAGATCTCTTGACTCAGTGTTCCAGGCAGTGGTTGCTGCAGGTTTTTGTGAGTCCTAGGACTTTTGAAGCCTCAGAACTGTGCAAGGTGGTATCAATAGGAGAACTGGCATTCATTTTTATCTTTTATTTTGTTCCCTGGAGTATGTCTTTGTCTTTCCTTTTATCCTGTATTAGTGAGAAGACTTCTAGATTAAAATATGGTACATAGTACATATCCAAGTAGGTGGTGTACATTAGGACACCTAGGATAGTCAGTTATTACTTGTGGGTCATTGGAAACTTAGATCATAAGGCAGATAGCATAAAATTGCTGTTTCAGCTTTTCATGGGATTTGGTTGACATCATTAATTTGCAAACCAATTGGGATATTTAATATTTTTCTTGAGTCTAATATGATCTCAGTTATGTGTGGAAGCTTGAGCTTCAGAGATCAGACCCAGGGAGAGGACAGGGGTGGGCTGTGTAGAAACAGTCTGAAGGGGCTGGAGGCTGGTGCAACTGACTGCACCTGAGGTTATACACAGAAGAAGCCTGGGCTGCCTTAGAGGCCAGGTGCCATTGTGTGGGCAGTGCATGAGGGGAGGGTTGGGACCTGCCATTACAGCCTTTTTCCTGGCATGAGCTCTCAGGCAGCAGGACACAGCCTACACAAACTCCTGAAGCAGTCACAATACATACCCCACCCCAGGCTCCAGGAGCAATTGATCGTGAGCTGCCTCTGCTCCCCTCATGTGCTCTGGGGGCACACGTGAGCTGCCACCACCACCAACCCCAGGACCAGGCATCCGCCGCCACATCTGCACACCCTCTTTCAAGGGGATAACTGCCAGCACATGCTGAGGAAAGAGGTGACAGGCATCCATACTAAAAACAGCCCCTGCACCAAAAGTATTAAACCCACACAAGGTACACAGGGACACCCCCACATATAAACAGTCTTCCAAGATCACCATCAATAACTGTTTCTCCTAAACTCACAGAATAAGAGAAATACAAGTAAAGTGAAGAAGCAGAGGAACCACTCCCAGTTAAAAGACCATTAGAATTCCCCTGAAAGAACAAACAATGAAACAGACCTCTTCAGTCTAGGGGACACTGATTTCAAAAAGGAAATAGTGGAAATACTGAAGGAATTAAGAAAGGCTATCAACAGAAATGCAGAGTACTATAAAAAGGAACTAGAAACCATAAAGAGGAACCAAGAAAAATTAGAAGAAAACTCACTTGTTGAGATAAAAACTAAAGGCAATGAATAGCAGAATAAATAATTGAGAAGAACGAGTAAGTGAACTGGAAGATAGAATATGGAAATCACCCAATCAGGATGGCAGACAGACAAATGAAAAAAAGAGACCTATGGGATAATATAAAGCATGCCAATCTAGGCATAATAGGGATTCCAGAAGGGGAAGAAAGAGAAAAGGGGATCGAAAATGTATTTGAAGAAATTATGACTGAAAACTTCCCAAACCTAAATAAGGAAACAGATATCAAGGTACAGGAAGCACAGAGGGTCCCAAACAGGGTGAACCCAAACAGATCTACACGACGACCTATTATAATAAAAATGGCAAAAAGAGAGGATTCTAAAGGCAGCAAGAGAAAAACAAAGAGTTAATTACAAGGGATCCCCCATAAAGTTATCAGCTGATTTCTCTACAGAAATGTTGCAGGCCAGAAGGAAGTAGCAAGATATATTCAAAGTCCTGAAAGGGAAAAATCTGCAACCTAGGATACTCTACCCAGCAAGATTATCATTGAGAATAGAAAGAGAGAGAAAGAATTTCTCAGACAAGCAAAAAACTAAAAGAATACAGCAGTACTAAAGCTATCCTAAAGGGAATATTGAAAGGTCTTCTCTAAATAGAAAAGGAGTAACAGTCTATAGGGAAGAGAAAATCACAGTTGGAAAGCAAATTACCTAAATAAGCCAGTACACACACAGATTAAAAAAAAAAAAAATTCTGTGAAAGTGATGGTAACCACAATGAACAGCAAAAGGATGAACATGAAGATGTAAAAGAGGACATCAAACTCATAAAATGTGGGGAAGGAGGGTAAGAAAATGTAGATTTTTTTTTTTTTTTCATTTCCTAGATGTGTTTGAGCCTGTATGACTACCAGTCTAAGGCAAGTAGATATAGGACAGGGTTAACATATTTCAGAAACAGAGTAAACACAAATCAAAAACATACAGTAGATTGACAGAAACAAAAAAGAAGAGAACGTAAGTATAATACAAGAGAAAATCATCAAATCACAAAAGGAAAAATAATAGAAAAGGACAAAGAAGAAATATAAAATCAACAGGAAAACAAGGTCAAAATGGCAATGAATAACATATCTATCAATAGCTACTTAAATGCCAATGGACTAAATGCGCCAATCAAAAGACACAGAGTGGTAAGCTTCTGCACAGCAAAGGAACCCATAAACAAAACGAAAAAACAACCACAGAATGAGAGAAAATATCTGCAAACTATGCAATGGACAGGGCTTAGTCTCTAAAATTTACAAACAGCTCATATGGCTCACTATCAAAAAAAGCAACCCAATCAAAAAATGGGTGGAAGACCTAAATTGATATTTCTCCAAAGAAGACATACACATGGCCAAGAGGCACATGAAAAGATGCTCAGCTAATTATTAGAGAAAAGCAAATCAAAACTACAATGAGGTATCACCTCACACCAGTCAGGATAGCCATCATCAAAAAAATCTACAAACCATAAATCCTGGAGAGGATGTGGAGAAAAGGGAACCCTCCTACAACTGCTGGTGGGAATGTAAATTGGTACAACCACCATGGAGAACAGTATGGAGGTTCCCTAAAAAAACTCAAAAAGAACTACTATATGATCCAGCAATCTCACTCCTGGGCATATATCCAAGAAAACCATGATTCAAAAAGATACATGCATCCCAATGTTCATTGCAGCACTATTTAAAATAGCCAAGACATGAAGCAGTCTAAATGTCCATTGACAGAAGAATGGATAAAGAAGATGGGTGTGTGTGTGTGTGTGTATGTGTGTATTCACACACACACACACATATGTATATATACATACACACACACACATACAATGGACCATTAGCCATTAAAAAGAACGAAATAATGCCATTTGCAGCAACATGGGTGGACCTAGAGATTATCATACTAAGTCAGACAGAAAAAGACAAATATCATATGATATCACTTATATGTGCAATTTAAAAAATGATACAAATGAACTTATTTACAAAGTAGAAACAGACTCACAGACTTAGAAAACAAATTTATGGTTACCAAAGGGGAAAGGTGGGGGGGAGTGATAAATCAGGAGGTTGGGATTAACATATACACAATACTATATATAAAACAGATAATCAATAAGAACCTGCTGTGTAGCACAAGGAACTCTACTCAGTACTCTGTGATAACCTATATGGGTAAAGAATCTGAAAAAGAATGGATATATGTGTATATATTAACTGAACAACTTTGCTGTACACCTGAAACTAACACAACATTGTATATCAACTATACCCAAGTATAAAATAAAAAAATTAAAAAATAATAAAAATATACTCTCTCTCAAAAAAATAGATCTCTCAATATCCTGTGGTAAACCATAATGGAAAAGAATATGAAAAAATATATATATATATGTATATCTGAATCACTTTGCTGTACAGTAGAAATTAACACAACATTGTAAATCAACAATACTTGAATAAAATAAAATTTTTTAAATAGAAAAAAAGAGTGGCAGATTTGATAGAAAAAAACAAGAGCCTACAATATGCTGCCTACAAGAGACCCACTTTAGGGCAAAGGACACACATAGATTGAAAGTGAGGGGATGGAAAAAGATTTCATGCAAATGAAAATGAAAAGAAAGGGGAGGTTGCGATACTCATATCAGACAAAATAGACTTTCAAACAAAGCCCGTAAAGAAAGAGAAGGACACTATATGATAAAAGGATTGATACAGGAAGAGGATTTTATACTTGACAACATAATATGCACCTAATAATATAGGAGTACCTAAATACATAAAACAAATACTAACAGACATAAAGGGAGAAACTGACGGGAATACAATAATAGTAGGAGACTTTAACACCCCATTCACATCAATGGACATATCTTCTAGACAGAAAATCAATAAGACAACAGAGATCCTAAATGACACAATAGAACAGTTAGGCTTAATTGACATTTTCAGGACATTAAAAAAAAAACAGGGCTTCCCTGGTGGCGCAGTGGTTGAGAGTCCGCCTGCCAATGCAGGGGACACGGGTTCGCGCCCCGGTCCGGGAAGATCCCACATGCCGCGGAGCGGCTGGGCCCGTGAGCCATGGCCGCTGAGCCTGCGCGTCCGGAGCCTGTGCTCCGCAACGGGAGAGGCCACAAAAGGGAGAGGCCCGCGTACTGCAAATAAATAAATAAATAAAAGATAAAAAATACATAAAAAAAAAAACAAAACAAAACATTCTTTTCAAGTGCACATGGAACATTCTCTAGGATTGACCACATTACTAGGGCATAAAACAAGCCTCAACAAATTTAAGAGTATAGAAATTATCTCAAACATCTTTTCTGACCACAGCAGCATGAAACTAGAAATCAACCACAGAAAAGAAATGAGAGAAAAAAAAAGATTACATGGAGACTCAACAGCATGCTACTAAAAAACCAATGGGTCAATGATGAAATCAGAGGGGAAATTTTAAAATACCTTGAGGGACTTCTCTGGTAGTCCAATGGGTAAGGCTCCACACTCCCAATGCAGGGGGTCTGGGTTCGATCCCTGGCCAGGAAACTAGATCCCACATGCATGCTGCAACTAAGAAGTCTGCATGCTGTAACTAAGAAGTCCGCAAGCCGCAACTAAGTCTGCATGCCACAACTAAAGATCCTGCGTGCCACAGCTAAGACCCAGCACAGCCAAAATAAATACAATGAATAAATAAAATAAATATTTTTAAAAATACCTTGAGACAGATGACAAAACACAACCATACAAAATCTATGGGATGGCAGCAAAAGCAGTTCTTAGAAGTTCATAGCAATACAGACCTTGCTCAAAAAACAAGAAAAATCTCAAACATCCTAACCTACTACTTAAAAGAATTAGAAAAAAGGAGAACAAACAAAACCTGAGAGCAGAAGGAAGTAATAAAGATCAGAGGGAAAAATAAGAGATTTTAAATAAAATAGAGATTTTTTTAAAAAATAGAAAAAACAATACAACCAAGAGCTGGTTCTTTGAAAGGATAATCAAAATTGACAAACCTCTGGCCAGGCTCACCAAGAAGAAAAGAGAGAATCCAAATAAAGTAAATGAAAAAGGAGACAGACATAACGACTGATACTGCAGAAATACAAAAAACTATAAGGGAATACTGTGAACAATTAAATGCCAACAAATTTGACAACCTAGAAGAAATGGACAAGTTTCTAGAAACATACAGCCCACCAAAACTGAATCAAAAAGAAATTGGTACATACAGCTGATTCACTTTGTTGTAGAGCAGAAACTAACACAACATTGTCAAGCAGTTACATTCCAATAAAAAAATAGATAATTTGAACAGACTGATCATTAGAGGTGAAACAATCTGTAATTTAAAAACTCCCTACAAACAAAAGTCCAGGACCAAATGGCTCCACAGGTGAATTCTACCATACAAAGAAGAACTTACATTGATCCTTCTAACTCTTCCAAAAATTGAAGAGGAGAGAACACTCCCAAAGACATTCTATGAAGCCACCATCACCCTGATACCAAAACCAGACAAATACACCAGCAAAAAAGAAAATTACAGGCCAATATCATTGATGAATATAGATGCAAAAATTCTCAACAAAATATTAGCAGACTGAATCCAAAACACACAAAAAAGATCATACACCATGACCAAGTGGGATTCATTGCAAGTTCACAAGCATGGTTCAACATTCACAAATCAGTGTGATACACCACATGAACAAAAGAAAAGACAAAAACTGCATGATTGTCTCAATAGATTCAGAAAAAGCATTTGACAAAATTCCATTCATGATAAAAAAAAAACCTCTTACCAATGTGGGTACAGAGGGAACATAACAAAAGCTATTTATGACAAACCCACAGCCAATATAATACTCAGTGGTGAAAAGCTGAAAGCCTTCCCACTAAAATCTGGAACAAGACAAGGATGTCCACTCTCACCTCTTCTATTCAACCTGGTATTGGTAGTCCTAGCCACAGCAATCAGACAAGAAAAAGAAATAAAAGATATCCAAATTGGAAGGGAAGAGGTAAAGTTGTCATTATATGCAGATGACATGATTCTACATATAGAAAACCCTGAAGACTCCACACATCGATTACTAGAACTGAAGTGAATTCAGCAAGGTAGCAGGATACAAGATTAACATACAGAAACCGGTTGCATTTCTTTACACTAACAATAAAACATCAGGAAGGGAATGTTAAAAACAAAAAACTTTCAAAATTGCACCCTCAAAAATAAAATACTTAGGGGCTTCCCTGGTGGTGCAGTGGTTGAGAGTCCGCCTGCCGATGCAAGGGACACGGGTTCATGCCCCAGTCCAGGAGGATCCCACATGCCGCAGGGCGGCTAGGCCCATGAGCCATGGCCACTGAGCCTGCGCGTCCGGAGCCTGTGCTCCACAACGAGAAAGGCCACAACAGTGAGAGGCCTGCGTACCGTGAAAAAATAAAAAATAAAATGCTTAGGAATAAACCTGCCCATGGAGGTGAAAGACTTGAGAACTCTAAAACATTAATAAAGGAAACTGAAGATGATTCAAAGAAATGGAAAGATGTTCCATGCACTTGGATTGGAAGAATATTGTTAAAATGGCCATACTACCCAAAGCAATCTACAGATTTAATGCAATCCCTACAAAATTACTCATGACGTTTTTCACAGAACTAGAATAATCCTAAAATTTATATGGAACCATAAAAGACTCAGAATTGTCAAAGCAATCCTGAAGAAAAAGAACAAAGCAGGAAGCATAACCCTCCCAGACTTCAGACAATACTACAAAGCTACAGTAATCAAAACAGCATGGTATTGGCACAAAAACAGACATATGGATCAGTGGTACAGAATAGAGAGCCCAGAGTTAAAGCCACACCACTACAGTCAATTAATCTTCGACAAAGGAGACAATAATATACAATGGAAAAAAGACTCTCCTTCAGCAAGTGGTGTTGGAAAAGTTGGACAGCTGCATGTAAATTGATAAAGTTAGAACACACCCTCTCACCATACACAAAAATAAAACTCAAAGTGGCTTAAAGACTTAAACATAAGACATTACACCAAAAACTCCTTGAAGAGATCACAGACGAAACATTCTCTGACATAAATCACACCAGTGTTTTCTTAGGTCAGTCTCCCTAGGCAGTAGAAATAAAAACAAACAAATGGGACCTAGTCAAACTTCCAAGCCGTTGCACAGGAAAGGAACCATTAAAAAAATGAAAAGACAAGCTACAGAGTGGGAGAAAATATTTGCAAATGATGCGACTGACAAGGGCTTAATTTCCAAAATATACAAACAGCTCATACAACTCAACAACAAAACAACCCAATGGAAAAATGGGCAGAAGACCTAAATGTGCATTTCTCCAGGGAAGAAATACAAATGGCCAATAGGCACATGAAAAGATGCTCAATTTCACTAATTATTAGAGAAATGCAAATCAAAACTACAGTGAGGTACTGCCTCACACCAGTCAGAATGGCCATCATTAAAAACTACAAATAAAAAATGCTGGAGAGCATGTGGAGAAAACGGAACCCTCCACTGTTGGTGGGAATAATGTACGTTGGTACAGCCACTATGGAGAACAGTATGGAGAAAACTGAAAACAGAATTATCATATGATCCAGCAATCCCACTGCTGGGCATATATCCAGAAAAAACTGTAATCCAAAAAGATACATGCACCCCTGTGTTCATACCAGCACTATTTACAATAGCCAAAACATGGAAACAACCTAAATGGCCATCCACAGATGAATGGATAATGAAGATGTGGTATATAGATACAGTGGAATACTGCAAAAGAACAAAATAATGCCATTTGCAGCAACATGGATGCAACTAGAGATTATCATACTAAGTGAAGCAAGTCAGAAAGACAAATACCATATGATATCATTTATATGTGGAATCTAAAATATGACAAATAATCCTATCTATGAAACAGAAACAGATTCAGGGACAAAGAGAACAGACTTGTGGTTGCCAAGGGGGAGGAGGTTGGGAGAAGGATGGAGCAGGAGG
Organism: Neophocaena asiaeorientalis asiaeorientalis; assembly: GCF_003031525.2. Lineage (NCBI taxonomy): Eukaryota > Metazoa > Chordata > Mammalia > Artiodactyla > Phocoenidae > Neophocaena > Neophocaena asiaeorientalis. The sequence continues at coordinate 3,675,270 of NW_020185326.1, read as the reverse complement.
TTGGGGTGAGCAGGTGTAAGCTATTATATGTGGAATGGATAAACAACAACGTCCTACTGTATAGAACAGAGAACTATATGCAGTATATACTATGATAAACCATAATGGGAAAGAATATTTAAATAAGAATATATATATGCATAACTGAATTTCTGCTGTATAGCAAAGTGATTAACACAATATTGTAAATCAACTATACTTCAATTAAAAAAATTTTTTTTTAATTAAAAAAAATTTTAATTAAAAAAATTTTTTTTAATTTAAAAAAATTTCACTATGCAGAAGCATAGTGAAAGGGGGAAAAGGTCAAAATTAATATTGACCCTCCCCCCACCTCCCCACCCAGGAGTAAAAGGAAGTTTATGAAACAGTTTAAAAGTAATGTCACTATTACATAATAAAATGCTGACTTCTTTTTTAGGTACATGGCCCCTGAAGTTCTAGATGATTCCATAAATATGAAACACTTTGAATCCTTCAAACGTGCTGACATCTATGCAATGGGACTAGTATTCTGGGAAATAGCTCGCCGATGTTCCATTGGTGGTAAATCTCTCTCCTCTCCCCCAACATTTTGTCATGAACAAGTGGTTCAAGAATTGCCTTTTTTATTGAATGAAATTGTTTACCCGGTGATCACTGAGAGTGCCAGAAAAAATGAAAGAGATAAATGACATGACATGCTTTATCCTAGTGTATAGTTTTATCCTAATACACAGCTTTATTCCAGTGTAATTTTTTTCTATTTCCACTTGGATTTTGGGAAGCAACAGAAACCAACCCCTTGTTATGTTGCAATATAGATATTTAGAATGGATGACTACTTGAGAGGCCACCCAGGAAGCTATTTCTAGCATGTACCTGAGTCAGACTGATTTTTTTCCCCCTGAGATTGTGGTTATTTTCTCAATCTTGAGAGCTGGAAATTACATATACAGAATATATACACTGCGTTGCATTACTTTTTTAAAGTAAGTTTGTGTTAGACTGAGCACTTTCAATGTTTACTTGAGAAATAGTCTCTTATCCTTGAGGACCAGGCTCACCAGACTAGTGCCTCAGGGTTTTGAGGCAGTGAGGGGTAGAGTAGCAAATAGGACAGGTTATTGACAGATACAAGTAGAGGAAGGGACTTGCACCTCAGGCTTGCCTTGTAAGATTCACACCTTAGTGATAGAGTGTGTGTATCCCCATACCAACTGAGAGGCTGTGCACTTGTAGAATAAAAGGTTTCATTTCTTGCGCATTAGGGTTCTGGGAGAAAATGTCAATCTGGTCATCACAGCTCATAGTTAACCATCATTAAAATAGTCTTTGCTGATCCCATGGCAATACTTAGTTTCAAGGTGTGGGCTCAGTACTGACTCAGGGAGGTGGGTTGTTGATGGAGATGTGGATGAGAGACTGCAGTCTGTAAGCTGTGTTCCATTTACCTGATTTAGTAATGGGACACTGTAACAGGACTCTCAGCTGTTCTTTTTCTGTCTGGTCAAAGAATGCTCTGACATGATCTGAGTAAATCCTTCAAAATAGATTTTTTTTCTCTACCAATGTAGGAATTCATGAAGATTACCAGCTGCCTTATTATGATCTTGTACCTTCTGATCCATCAGTTGAAGAAATGAGAAAAGTTGTTTGTGAACAGAAGTTAAGGCCAAATATTCCAAACAGATGGCAGAGCTGTGAAGTGAGTATTTATTTTGGATACTACACAGTTCTCTAAACTGCTTCTGGTTAGTAAGTGGAAATTTGCTACTTTAAGGAAAACAGACATTAAGAATCCCCATTCCTTTATTTTTCATGGCTGTTAAACCAGTGAGTAAAAGTAGAATAATTTGTTGTTCATGTTCAATTTTAAGTATATTGAAAGGGCTGTGGAACGTTTTCAGTGGCCATTAGTGTATCAGAACAGTGTTTAGATCTGCCAATGAAACAAGGCTCCTACATTTTTAATTAAAGTTTCCCTTCAATCAGGGCAGCCCAGAATAGTTGGATGAGTACTGGATGGAATTAGGAGGCCTGTATTCTAGATCAGCCTGGCTACCATTTCAGAGTCTGACTTTGGGCAAACCACTTCTGTTTTCTGGACCTTAATACGCCTTTTTGTAAAATGAGGGATTTGGATGATTATTGAAGATGGTTCAGATGATTTTACATTTTATTCATCTCACTGCCCATATGACTATTCACCAGGAATTTGGGGAAAGTGCTTTCCAGCAGTGTCTGAGCTTTTCAATCCCAGCTCTTACAAAAAGTTGTAGAAATATTTTTGTAGTTGTACCTTTAAAGAATTCATAAGAAAAATTTTATTTAATCTGTCCTTAATTGCTGTTACTATTATAATACTATTATAATATTGGTGAAACAAAGCATTTCCCTCCAGATTTGATGTTTTGTAGTTTAGGAAGAATAAAAAGCTGGTTACTTAAGTAGTTGATTTTACATCTTAAAATAATGTAGGCCTTAGTAGACACCTTTGACATCAAGAGAGTCCCTTGGCTACCTCCAACCAAATCAAGTATCCAGGCCCAGATAAAATATATTGTGTGCTCACAGAATCTGCATGTTTTAACGAATGGAATTGGGCTAGATCTTGTCTTGTAAAAATTTGATCTTGATACTACAAAGCAGTTACAAATTGGAATTACTCATGCACTCATTCAGTGATTAGAGCAGATTAGTATTAAACAGATGGCTTTTTAAGCATGAAGGAGAGTTAGCAGTTAACATTAAAAATGCACATGCAATTTGCACTTACTGTCACAGCATGCTGAATTAATGCCATCACTGGCATTTTTGTTTTTTTCTCCATTTGGCTAGTTTTCTATGTACTTATCACTAACTCAGTCTTGCACTTTTCTAGGGTTTTACAAATCTCTCAGTAGCTGAAACACATCAAGAATTTGAAACTGATAGGATACCTACAGAAGTATCTTCAGAACCCTCTGACTTTTTCCAGTCTGGACTGGTTGTTCTCTAGGCCAGCTTTCATCTTGGGATATCCCTCACCTTTCATCTGTGATTCCCTTTGCCTCTTTTATGGTGAATCCTCCTTCCTGGATCCCACATCTTCCTGTTTCTTGGTTTGCTCATTTTCCCCCTCTCTCAGCTCTCTGCTCAGATGTTACCTTGTCAGTGAGACATTACCTCTCAACCTATTTAAAATAGCACCTTCCTTCCCTGGCATATTTTATCTCCTTCTCTAAACGATGTTTCTCCTTAGCACTTACCATTGACAGTCCATGTATTTTGCTTATTTATTAATTATATGCTTTAGCCTTCTAGAATATCAGCTTTATGAGAGCAGAAATTTTGTCTGTTAGTTCACTGCTGTTAGTTCCCTAACACCCAGGATGGTTATCTAGTAGACTATAGGCGCTCAGTTTGTTGGATGAATTTTATGTATGGGCTGGGCCCTTGGTCATTTTTATCTGGAAACAAATGTTCATTTCTAGGGAATTTTCCTCAAGTATCTCCTTGATGTGTTCCTTTCCATTTTCCTCTGTTCTTTTTGTTCAACTCTGGTTATGAATGTAGATGTCCTGAACAGGCATTCTAATTTTCTTATCTTTTCCCTTCTATTATCCATCTCTTTGGGGGTTTTTTTCTCAACTTTCTGGGAGATGTATGAGCTTTTATCTTTTGAGTTTTTTATTATTATTATTATTATTCAGGTTTATCTTCTAGTTCTGTAAAGTTTTTCTAAAACCAAACAAAACCCAAAAAATTATCAATAAGTCCAATATCAGTGTTTTCTTTATCTCTTTGAGGATATTAATGATAGATTGTTGATACTGTCTTCTTTCTATACACCTTCTGTTTTCTCCAAGGTGCTTTTTTCTGTTTGTGTCAACTTCTGCATTTCATATTACTTTCCTCAAATGTTTGATCAAGCTCATACTCTTCATGTATAAAAGGGGCACTGAAAGCTGATGGGAAGCTTTGTGCACACGAAGGAGCTTATCATCATCAACTGTGATGTGAGCGTGATGTAACTGGGTTGCTTCCTTGGGGAACCACTGATGTCAGTCTCTTCAGGCTTTTCCTCTTGGGCGAAAGACTCTTCCAGTCTCTTACCTGGAGGATTATGTAAAGTCACTGGCCGTGTTTTCGGAAGAAAGTTTATGGTCTTAGCGTTCAGTGTGTTGTCAGTGTGGAACTTCGCCATGTTCCCCAAGACAGAAATCTCAGTTCTACTCTCTCAGGTGCGAACCTCTCGACTTCTGCT
>NW_020185326.1:3648730-3670972 GCF_003031525.2 Neophocaena asiaeorientalis asiaeorientalis | reverse complement strand
TGGGGCAGTCACCCAGCTGTGTGAGGTTGGGCGGGGGGCGGGGGGGCAGCTATCTGGGGTTCTAGCTCCTTTGGCTGATCCTATTTAGCCTGAACTCCACCCCAGGGGTACTTGACGCAGTTAATTCCTCACTTCTGGGGGGCATTTCATGGTGAGTCAGGTTCCTTCTTTGCCTTGAACAACTCTGCTTTAGTATTCAGCCTTTTCAGTCTGCAAAGTAAATCACCCCTTGTCCATCTGCTTTCCAGGTCCTGGCACCAGTACCCTGTTGATGGGTATTTAGGTCATTTCTACTCACTTGCTATTACAAGTAATGCTGAAACAGAAATACTTGTATATATGTTATTTAAAAAGAAAATTTACAGGTAAAGATTATTATCCAAATCAGTGAAAAGTGGTGCATGTGTTAATGATCTTCCTTGTCTTTTCTTGTAGGCCTTGAGAGTGATGGCTAAAATTATGAGAGAATGTTGGTATGCCAATGGAGCAGCTAGGCTTACAGCTCTGCGGATTAAGAAAACATTATCACAGCTCAGTCAGCAGGAAGGCATCAAAATGTAAATTCTGCGGCTTTGCCTGAACTCTACTTTTTCTTCAGATCTGCTCCTGGGTTTTAATTTGGGAGGTCAGTTGTTCTACCTCACTGAGAGGGAACAGAAGGATATTGCTTCCTTTTGCAACAATGTAATAAGGTCAATTAAAAACGTCCCAGGATTTCTTTGGACCCAGGAAACAGCCATGTGGGGTCATTTCTGTGCACTATGAACGATTCTTTCCCAGGACAGTTAACAAAATGTGTGGTCTACCTTTATTTTTTATTAACACAAAACGTTTTTTTAAATGATTGCTGGTCTTAACTTTAGGTAACTCTGCTGTGCTGAAGATCATATTTAAGGGTAAAGGAGCTGAATTGCTGAGTTATATGAAACATTTCTTATTTTTAAAGCAAGTGATTTACTCCTGGTTAGTACATTCTCAGAGGATTCTGAACCACTAAAGAGTTTCCTTGATGCAGACTTTGAATGTACTGTTCTATAATTTTCAGGATCTTAAAACTAACACTTATAAAACTCTTATCTTGAGTCTAAAAATGACCTCATATAGTAGTGAGGAACATAATTTATGCAATTGTATTTTGTATATTATTATTGTTCTTTCACATATTCAGAACATTACATGCCTTCAAAATGGGATTGTACTATACCAGTAAGTGCCACCTCTGTGTCTTTCTAATGGAAATGAGTAGAACTGCTTAAAGTCTGTCTCTGTGTGTTAAAACGTGTAGTGTTTTAATTCAAAAGTTTATTTACCTGGATAACCCAGACTTTTTCTGTTTTGTTTTTTGGAAGAGTTTTTCTGGTATGTCATTTGGTATTCCATTTTGAAAATGCCTTTTTCCTACCAAAATGTGCTTAAACCACTAAAGAAATGAAGTGGCATTAATTGGTAAATTGTTATCATGGTCATGTTTGAATATTCTCACGTCACGCTTTTGCATTTTAATTGTGTTGTCTAAGTATACTTTAAAAAAATCAAGTGGCACTGTAGATGCTTATAGTACTTTAATAATTTAAAATCTGTAGCATACAGACTAATTTTTCTAAAGGGAAAGTTTGTCTAGCTGCTTGTGAAAAGTTGTGTGGCATTCTGTAAGCCATTTTTTTTCTTTATCTGATCAAAGACAGTGTTATTTTTTTAAGAAATGAGCTACGTTTAAAATTAGAATATGGTTAATGTTAAATGATAGGCCTTTTTCTTGGAAGGTAAAGGTAGTTAATAATGTGGATAACAGTGTGTGAGAGAGTCACATTTGTTGTGTAGGAGTCAACGTTCTGTGGATTTTCTGTCTTTGTACCTAAGGTTAGAGTTAGTGTGGTTTTGAGGTCTCACTACACTTTAAGGAAGGCAGCTTTTAATTCAGTCTTTCCTTCTCTGTGCAGATACTGCAAATGCCTAATTCACATGGTTATGGAATGAATTCGGTGCACCCTTGATATTTGGGAAAGTGGTAGCTAAGGAATATTCTGAGGAGAGGTTCTCCATTTACAGATGTTTTTGGTCAAATTAAATGTTTAAAGCAAATTTGTCATGGTCTTCTCACATTAAGTTGAAACTAGCTTATAATAACTGGTTTTACTTCCAGTGTTAGAAAGTCTGCAAGATTTTTACAGTTTTCAAAGTCCTCTTTATCACTGTGATCTTAATCTGGGGGTGGGGGTGGGGAACCTATCATAGCTGTGAGGCAAGACGTTCACCTTATAGTGCTATCAGTTTCCTGATGAAAGGGTCAGAATAACCTGTACAGTATTTTGGTAAGAGATAGTGGCCACTTATGCTGACTGAGCTGCATTCTGTTAATGTCTTATCTCTTATACATAGAACAAATCTGAAAGACTATTTGGTCTTAAAGCCAAAGTAATTTCAGAATGAATGACATATTACATAGGAATTTAGTGTCAATTTTATGTGTTTAAAAACGTCATGAGGAAAATATGTTTAGAGGTTAATATTTTGAGTCCAAATTTGAGGGGTTTTTGTAGTTACCATGATTTCATCAAAGCAAATGAGTGAGTTTGAGAGGTTTGTTTTTTATAATTGTGTTATATTTCCTGTTTAATAATCTCTAGCTCTATGATCAGGTACTTAAAAAATTTTTTTTGGCCATTTACAAGCCTAGCAGATCTGCTTTATGAAATCCAGGGGACCAATGCATGTTAATCACTAAAGCTATTTTTATATAATTTTAAGAACATACCAAAAGTTCTTCTCTGATTTAAAGTTGTGATACATGATTTCTCACTTTCATATAAGGTAATCAGCTTTTGCTGAAGATATTCTTTATTAAGTCAAAAAATAAGTTACAATTTTACTGTTCTTGCCTAAATGGATAAAATGTACTTTTGATGAATCAGGGAATTTTTTAAAAGTTGGAATTTAGTTCTAAATTGGGTTTACATGTTACTCTAGCTAATTCCATTTTTTTGGCTAATGATGGTTTGATAACCCCAATTGGCTAATATTGAAAACGAAAGTAACTTAAAAGATTTATAGATCATGATTACTGTGGCTATAACTGCAGAAAAATTTGAGAATGAATTTTATTATTTAAAAACACAAACCTTTGTTTATATTGCCTATCTTCAGATGCTCACTTTCCAAGTTTCAACTTGGCTAAAATATACCTTCAGGCAAATTATCTGTCCACGTCCACTTTGTTAGTGTCCCCAGAGGAACGGGGATGGGGGTCGGGTATGACCTAGTGGGGTGTAGACATTCCTGGTCCTTTCTTAGTATCTCAGCTCTCTCTCTCCCAAACTGCCTTCCTGCTGGTCCCTGACTCAGAGTGGGATGGCAGCAAGGTGGTAGCTGTGGCAATGAAGCAGTAGCCAGTTGTATCTTGCATAGGACAGGGTAAGGTCCAAAGAGCTGAGCCTCCAGTTATGCTGTAATGATAGTGCTCAGGAAGTGCCTCGAGTCAGGATACAGTGCCATGGTCATCAAAAATTCCAAATTTCAGTTCTTAAAAAATTTCATTGGTCAGTTGGCCATTTTGCAGCTCATGCATGGGTTACCTTTTTTTTCCTCCTCTACATTAAAGAACTGTTACATACAGAATATTTTGTAAAACAAGATGGCAAAGTGCTAATTAAAATGCACAGCAAAATTAGTATTCCATTAGACATGTCATATCAAGAGTTTATTTTTACGCCTGCACTGAAAGAGTGGTTGTAAGTAAACTGTTTCTTGACCATGGCAGTGTTCTGGCTCCAGATGGTAGAGAGTCCAAATACTGGTTCTGTCACAGCTTGGCAGAAAATGCCAATTCAGATGTTTTTGAGAGTCTAAAGAATAGCTCATGACATGTACTACAGCTTCTTGAGTGTTTTGTAATGCTGGGATGCCCATGGGCCCTCTCTCTAGAAATGCTGGACTTCTAGGACATTCTGAGGATTGTCAGTACATTTAAACTTTTCAACCCTATTATGCAGTCTTATTTGTAATTGTAAACTTTAAAAAATGTGGTTAATAACATTCAACCAGTTTCTTAAAGCTTAAAAAGAACTTCAGTGAATGTTTTCATTTTTAAATGAATTTTGTGAATTGAATATCATGAACCATGTTTTGATATCCCTTTTTCACGTTGTGCCAATGGAATGGGGTGTTTGGTATTTCTTTATATGTCAAGGAGATGCTTCAAAATGTCAATTGCTTTAAACTTAAATTACCTCTTGAGAGACCAAGGTACATTTACCTCATTGTATATATGATGTTTAATATTTGTCAGAGCATTCTCCAGGTTTGCAGTTTTATTTCTATAAAGTATGACTATTATGTTGCTAAATTACTCAAATGGTACTGTATTGTTTATATTTGTACCCCAAATAACATCTATACTTTGATTTCTATATTTTATTGTATTTGTGCAGAATCCTTTTGGCTTTATCACTGTAATCTCTGGCCTATAAGATGTGTACAGAAAATGTCCATATAAATTTTCATTTAAGTTGGATGATTTTGAGAATCCTCTAAAGAGGAGAGAAAATACAAAAACTGCAGTTCCCCATAAGTTTTTTTAAACTGTATATTGTATTTGTAGTAATATTCTGAATGAACTGTAAATAGGAAGTAGAAGAATAATGCTTATGTCAAGTCCTAACACTACAGTAGAAAAATGGAAGCAATGCAAATAAATTACTTTTTTTCCCAAGTGCTAGTGGCATAATTTAAAATAAAGTGTGTATATTGGAGTGAGCCATGCTGTTATGAAATGCAGTCACTGTAAATAGAGACTAGACTCTTTGGATGACTACCTGGTACAGGTTACAGTATCAGAACATGTTTGAGAAGTCCCCACAGGTGCACACAGGTGCATCTGTGTGTGTGGAGGCTTCTTTCCACATGCTTGGAGGTTATTGATCTGTCAGTGGACAGGATGGGACATGTCTACATATGAACTGCTTTGCCTCTGGCTCAGCAGATTTGCTAAGTTTGTGTTAAAGCGGTGTTAAAGTTTTTTGATGATTTTCAAAGGAAGTTTAGAGTGTTTTCATCTTCTTTTACCTTATTTTTCCTTCTTTTCCTAATTTAAGGATTTGTGAGAAATAATTTGTAGAAATAAGTTTTGTTTGTTCTGTTTTTTTAAGTAGATTTGAACAGTCTCCTGGGAGTGAGAACTTGGCTGATAAAAGAACTAAGGAAGTAGTGGTAGAGAGGGGAGATGTCATCCCCAAGCCCTCGATGGACTCTGGGAGAGGTTTTGCAGATGAGATTGTTCTTGCATTAAAGACTAGTCACTTCAATTCAGAGACTGGATTTAGGGATTTTTTTTTTTCTTCATAATAAAGACGTATCACTAGGATGTAGAGCTTTTGTTAGAAGTTAGAAGAAAGTAAGATTATTTTTAAAACATTATATAGATTCAGAGAAAGCAGAACTAGCTTTATCTCTTTATCACCTCTTCTGCCCCTGGGGTTTCATAATTTGGAGAAAGTGATTTTACATATATGGCCTGCAACTCTGCTTTTTTTGTTTCATAATTGAGGATTTAGAAAACAGTGGGGCTATCCCAAAAAAGTGAGTAGAAAATCTGATGTTACAAAAGCTAGGGCTCAGCCATGTATGACTTCTACGAGTTAGAAAATATTCAGTTAAATAATATTAAATCATTGTGGAAATAAAGGATTCTTAGTGTGAGCTGAAGAGAAATGGAAAAAAGAAGAAACTTAAGATGACTATTTTCTTTCCTATTATGAAAGAATAGAATTATAAAGGGATATTGGCAACTTAAGTATTTCAAAGAAGGGAAAGGGACCCTAGACTGTTGAGAATTACAGGATTTAGATACAACTAAACCAGCTTTCAAAAATGAAAACCAAAAAAAGTGGCAAAGTAAGACTAAAATGATTTGGTCTCTGTAGATCTACCTTACAGGAAATACTAAAAGAAATTCTTCAGAATGAAAATGATACCAGGTGGTAACTTGAATCCACAGAATGAAATAAAAAGTACTGGAAATGGGAAAGATAAAAGACTGTATAAATGTATTGCTGCTGTAACAAATTACTACAAATGTACTGACTTAAAATAACACCTACTTATGATGATGTCACATTTCTGAAGTCCAGGTATAATGTGGCTCAGTTGATTCTCTGCTGCATATTTCGGAAGTCCAAAAAAAAAAAAAATCAATGCATTGGGTGTGCTACATTCCTTTCTGGAGGCTCAGGATGAATTGACTTCCAAGCTTATTCAGGTTGTTGGCAGAATTCAGTTCCATGTGGTTGTAGGACTGACATCCCCATTTCCTTGGGGACTATCAGCCAGGGGTTGTTCTTTGCTTCTAGAAAGTGCTTACATTCCTTGGTCCCCACTGCTATCTTCAAGGACAGCAAAAGCAGTTCCAGTCCTTCTCACACTTCATCTCTCTAATCTCCCCTTCTCTCCATCTTTGCTCTGCTTATCTTTTCCACCACATCTCTCTCCAATGGAATTTTCTACTTTCTTCTTTGCCTTTTCAGGGATCATGTGGTTACATTAGCCTAGATTATCCAGAAAGGCCCAATCTCCCTATTTAGTAACCTCAATTTCATTTGTAAAATCCTTTCACAGCAGAACCTTGATTGAATAGACAAAGGATGGGAATCTTGAGGAGACTTGTGCCTACCACAATACCTATTTTCTCTTTAAATGGCATGTTATTGTATGACACAAATAATAATACTGTATTGTTGGTTTTATTACATAGATGCAATGTACATTACAATAGTAGCAGAAAGGAGTGGGTAGGAAATGGAACTATACTGGAACAAAGGGGGATTCTGTATTTTATTGGAATTACATTAGTATTAATCTGAAGATATTGGTTAATTAAAATACATACTGTAGTCCCTAGAGCAACCACTAAAACACTCAAAATACAGTTGAAGAAAACAAATCTAAATGGCACACTAGGGACTTCCCTGGTGGCCCAGCAGTTAAGACTACATGCTCCCAATGCAGGGGGCCCAGGTTCGATCCCTGGTCAGAGAACTAGATCCCACATTCTGCAATCAAAAGATCCCACATGCCACAACGAAGATCCCGTGTGCTGCAACTAAAGACCCGGCGCAGCCAAATAAATATTTTTTTTTAAAAAATGGCACACTAAAAAATATTTAACACAAAAGAAGGCAGCAATAGAAAGATGGAGGTGCAAAAACATTTGAGACATTTAGAAAACATAGTAAAATAAAATGGTAACCATAAATCTAACCATACCAATGATTTCATTAAATTTGATTCAAGTATTTAGTCCAGTCATAAGGTAGAAACTGTCATAATGGATAAAAAAGCAAGACTTAACTATATGGTGTCTACAAGAGACACTTTGGATTCAAAGACAAATAGTATAAAAGTATGGAAAAAAATATATACCATGCAAACAGAAACCATAAGGGAGCCAGAACGGATAATGTCAGACAAAGTGGGATTTGAAACAAATTACTAGAAATAGAGGACATTTCAAATGATAAAGGGTCAGTATATGAGGGAGATATGTTACCCAACCAAGCTTGGGTTCGCTCTCCTGCATGCGGTAAAGCCAATCTAGTGACACCAGGTTGTGGTGAAGGAAAGTAGTGTTTATTGCAAGGCACCCAGCGTGGGGCCAAGCAAGAACGGGCAGCTCGTGCTCGAAAGACTCGAACTCCCCCGTGGACTTTAAGGAAGGGTTTTTAAAGACAAAGTGAGGGAGGGGGCCATAGCGTCAGTGATGAGTTCATGCATAATTCTGACTGGTTGGTAGTGAGGCAACAGGGTGATGTTTTGGGACTCTCAATCATCAACTTTCTGGTTCCCAATGGTCTGGGGTCTACATGCTTGTGGTCAGAATGCAGTTACCTTCTTCTAGCTGGTAGGGGTTTTATCTGCAAAACAATTCATGGATATGCCTCAGGATATTATCTGTAGCCCTTGAGGAGGAACTAAAGGTCCTTGACTTTGTTTTATATATATATTATTTTGTCTTGCTTGACTGTTTTCTTTTGTTTTTGCATTTTCTCACTTCTGATTAAATTTGCCCTTTGGTACTTGGGAAAGGCCTTGGAGGCTAAAACTTTTCTACAAAGAAGGCGTGGGGAACACGGGGATCTGTCCCTGGGAGGGGACTGCAGGGTCCTGCTTGGTTTCAGATATAACAGCTATTAATGTATATGCACCTAAAAACAAATACATGGAGAAAATAGTGACAGAACTGAAGGAGAAATGGACAATTCAGCAATGATATTTGGAGATTAATATCACATTCTCAATAATTGATAGAACTCGACAAAAAGCAAAAAAGAGAATGTCATCACCCAACTTGTCCTGACGTGTAGACCAACCACCACAGCAGGACACACATTCTTCTCAAGTCCACATGGAACATTCTCCAGGAAAGAGCACATACTATGCCATAAAACAAGTCTCAATGAATTTGAAAGGACTGAAATCATAGAAAGTGTATTCAGCCATGTTGAAATTAAGTTAGAAGTCACCAACAGACATTTTGCAGACCCTCAAATATGTGGAAATTTAACACATTTCTAAATGCCTGTGTATTGAAGAAATCAAGGGAAGTTAGAAAATTTTAATGGAATGAAAAAACAGCATATTGAAATTTACGGTATGCAGCTAAAACAGTACTGAGAGGGAAGTTTAGTTTTAAATACCTATATTTGAAAAGGTATTTAAATTCCATGAAGATAGATGCAAAAGTCCTTCACACTATTAGCAAACTGAATCCAGCAACAAATAAAAAGGTTTATACACAAGGACCAGATAGGATATATCCTGGAGCTGCAAGCTTGATTTCACATCCAAAAAGTTGTATACCATATTAATAAAATGATAAAACCCATACGGTCAACTAGACACAGGAAAAAGCATTTGACAGAATTTGACACCCATTCATGATAAAAACCCAAACTAGGAATGTAAGGCACCTTCCTCAACCTAAGTGAGGAATTTTTTCAATCTATGAAAATCCCACAGCTAGTAAACTTAGTGATAAAAGAGAGCTTTTCTTCTGAAATCAGGAGCAAGCAAAAATATCCACTCATTTTTATGCAACACTAGTGGAGGTTCTGTCCAGCTCCTGATCTCCCTCCCCCCAACCCCTCCCAAAGATTAAAGAAATTCAAATTTGAAAAAGTAAAACTATTCACATGATCTTGTATGATCCTAAGACATGATCTTGTATGATCCTAAGGAATCCACAAAAAAGCTACTAGGATAAATATTGCAAGGTTGTATGATACAAGATCAATATATAAAAATCAATTGAAATTCTCTATTAGCAACGAGCAATCCTCTTAAAATTAAAAAACTTCTATGCACAATAGCATTAGGAATACAAGAATAAATTTCATTGAAAAATTATGAAAGTTTCTGAGAGGGGCTTCCCTGGTGGCACAGTGGTTAAGAATCTGCCTGCCAATGCAGGGGACATGGGTTTGAACCCTGTCTGGGGAGATCCCACATGCTGCAGAGCAACTAAGCCTATGCGCCACAACTACTGAGCCTGCGGGCCACAACTACTGAAGCCTGCGTGCCTAGAGCCTGTGCTCTGCAACAAGAGAAGCCACTGCAATGAGAAGCCTGTGCATGGCAACAAAGAGTAGCCCCCACTCGCCACAACTAAAGAAAGCCCACGTACAGCAATGAAGACCCAATGGAGCCAAAAATAAATAAATTTATTTTTTTTTAAAAAGTTGCTGAGAGAAATTAAAGATCTAAATAAATGGAGAAATGTCCCACATTTGTGGACTAAAAGATTCAGTACTCTTATAATGGTAATTCTCCCCAAACTGTTCTCTAGCTTCAACTCAATCCCTATCAATATTCCAGCAGGCTTTTTGGTTTGTTTAGAAATTGACAAGCTGATCCTAAGACTTGCATGGAAATACAAAGTATCTAAAACGGCCAGAATTATTTTTTTTAAAAACTGAGGAATTACCCTACCCAATTTCAAACTTATAAAGCTGTGATAATCAAGACAGTGTTTGTTGGCATCAGGATAGGCAGATAAAGCAATGGAACAGGATTAACAGTCCAGAAATAAACCCTTACATATACGAAAAATTGATTTGATGTATGTGCCAAGATATTTCAGTGTGAGAAAGAACAGTCTTCAATAAGTGGTGCTGGGACTACTGGACACCAATATGGAAAAAAAAAAAAAAAAAAAGACAGGAAGAGAGAGTTATTTAGACCCTTAGCTTATTATAGACCTAAAGATAAAAGCAAAGGCTGTACAACTAGAAGAAAATGGGAGAAAATCTTCATGACCTTGGGTTAGGTAAAGACTTCAATGTGACACAAAAAGCAAAATTAAAACCATGTTGATAAACTGGACTTCAAAATTAAAATCTTTTTGGGCTTAAAAATAATTACTGTTGTCTGTGATCAAGGTGGTGGAGGAGTAGGACGTGAAGCTCACCGCCTCCCACAAAAACATTAAAAACACACCTACAAGTAGAATGATTCACACAGAACATCTGCTGAATGCTACCAGAAGACCTCTGACTTCCAGAAGGGCAAGAAAACCTCCAAAACTGGGTAGAACAAAATGAAAAAGAAAAAGAAAGGAATTGTGACGGGGCCTGCACCCCAGGGAAGGAGCTGTGAAGGAGGAAAGGTTCCCGCATCCTGGGAAGCCCCTCACCAGTGGGGAGACCAGTCTGGATGGAGGGGGAGCTTCAGAGCCTAGAAGGAGAGTGCAGCAACCAGTCTCAGAACGGCAAAATGGGGAGTAATATGCACAGAAGGTCAGCACCACCACCCTGCACTCCCCAGCATGAGAGAGGCTCATTCGTTGGTGTGGGTGGGGGCTGGGGGCTGAAGCTCAGGCTTCAGAGGTCAGACCCAGGGAGAGGAGCAGGGTTGATTGAGAGGAGACAGCCTGAAGAGGCTGGACTGTGGCAACTGAGAAGGAGCCTGGGCCCACCAGTGAGGCAAGGTGCCATTGTTGGGGGGCATACAAGGAGCGAGGTGGGACCACCATAAGGGCTTCTTTCCCTGTGAGTGCTCTCAGGCAATAGGACACCACCTACGGGAGCTCTGGGGGTGGGGGCAGGTTGCCGCCACCATCGTGGGCTCCAGAGGCAGGCATGGGCCGCCGCTGCCATTATGAGACTCGAAAGCAGGTGCCAAGTCCTGCCCCCGCCATCCCAGGAGCACACAAGTGCCACTCCACCTGCACACCCCACATCGAGGGGATAATGGCCAGCACATCCTGAGGAAAGAGGCAGCAAGCATCCAAACTAAAAGCAGCCCCTCAATTCTGGACAAGATGGCAGGACTTGAGCTCACCTTCTCTCACAAAAACACCAAAATCACAACTCACTGCTGAACAACCAAAAAAGACTGGAACCTACCGAAAAAAGATATTTTACATTCAAAGACAAAGAAGAAGCCACAGTGAAATGCTAAGAGGGGCGCTTCTGTGACATAATCAAATTCCATACCCACCAGGTGGGTGACCCACGAATTGGAAAATAATTATATCACAGAGGTTCTCCCACAAGAGAGTTCTGAGCATCATGTCAGGCGCCCTAGCCTGAGGGTCTGGCATTGGGAGGAGGAACCCCCAGAGCATTTGGCTTGGAAAGCCAGTGGGGCTTGAGTGCAGGAGCTCCACAGGACTGGGGGAAACAGGGGCTCCAATCTTGGAGGGCACACACAAGGTTTCACATGCACTGGGACCAGCACAAAGCAGTAACTCCATAGGAGCCTGGGCTAGACCTACCTGCGAGTCTTGGAGGGTCTCCTGGGGAGGCAGGGGTTGGCTGTGGATCACTGGTGGGGGCAAGGACGCTGGTGGTAGAGGCCCCAGGAAATACTGATCAGTGTGTGCTCTCCAGGAGGTCGCCATTTTGGCACCAAGACCTGGCCCTACCCAGCAGCCTGCAGGCTCCAGTGCTGGAACACCTCAGACCAAACAACCAGCAGGATAGGAACACAGCCCCACCCATCAGCAGACAGGCTGCCTAAAGCCGTACTGATCTCAAAGCCACCTCTAGACACACTCCTTTACACAGCTCTGTCCACCAGAGGGACAAGACCCAGCTCCACCCACCAGTGGGCAGGCACCAGTCCCTCCCAACAGGAAGCCTGCACAAGACCTAGGACCAACCTCACCCACCAGGGGGCAGACACCAAAAGCAAGAGGAGCTACGATCCTGCAGCCTGCAGAAAGGAGACCACAAACACAGAAAAGTGGACAAAATTAGATGGCAGGAAAATATGCTCCAGATGAAGGAACAAGATACAAATCCAAAAGAACAACTAAGTGAAGTGGAGATAGGCAATCTACCTGAAAAAGAATTTAGAGTAATAATAGTAAAGATGATCCAGGATCTTGGAAAAAGAATGGAGACACAGACCAAGAAGATACAAGAAATCTTTAACAAAGAGCCAGAAGATTTAAAGAACAAACAAACAGAGATGGACAATACAATACTGAAATGAAAAATACACTACAAGGAATCAATACCAGAATAAATGAGGCAGAACAATGAATAAGTGAACTGGAAGACAGACTGGTGGAAATCATTGTTGTGGAACAGAATAAAGAAAAAAGAATGAAAAGAAATGAGAACAGTCTCAGAGACCTCTGGGACAACATAAAACACACCAACATTCACATTATAGGGGTCCAGAAGGAGAAGAGAGAGAGAAAAGCCTGAGAAAATATTTGAAGAGATTATAGCCAAAAACTTCCCTAACATGAGAGGAAACACTCAAGTCCAGGAAGTGCAGAGAGTACCGTACAAGATAAACCCAAGGAGGAACACACCCAGACACATATCAAACTCACAAAAACTAAAGACAGAGAAAAAATATTAAAAGCAACAAGGGAAAAATCGACAAATAACATTTTTAACAAAGAGCCAGAAGATTTAAAGAACAAACAAACAGAGATGGACAATACAATACTGAAATGAAAAATACACTACAAGGAATCAATACCAGAATAAATGAGGCAGAACAATGAATAAGTGAACTGGAAGACAGACTGGTGGAAATCATTGTTGTGGAACAGAATAAAGAAAAAAGAATGAAAAGAAATGAGAACAGTCTCAGAGACCTCTGGGACAACATAAAACACACCAACATTCACATTATAGGGGTCCAGAAGGAGAAGAGAGAGAGAAAAGCCTGAGAAAATATTTGAAGAGATTATAGCCAAAAACTTCCCTAACATGAGAGGAAACACTCAAGTCCAGGAAGTGCAGAGAGTACCGTACAAGATAAACCCAAGGAGGAACACACCCAGACACATATCAAACTCACAAAAACTAAAGACAGAGAAAAAATATTAAAAGCAACAAGGGAAAAATCGACAAATAACATACAAGGGAATCCCCATAAGGTTGTCAGCTGATTTTTCAGCAGAAACTCTGCTGGCCAGAAGGGAGTGGCACAATATATCCGAAGTGATGAAAGGTAAAAACCTACAACCAAGAGTACTCTACCCAGCAAGGCTCTCATTCAGATTCAACAGAAAAATCAAAAGCTTTACAGACAAACAAAAGCTAAAGAATTCAGCACCACCAGACCAGCTTTACAACCAATCCTAAAGCAACTTCTCTAGGCAGAAAACGCCACAAGTAGAAACAAGAAAATTACAAATGGGAAAGCTCACCAGTAAAGGCAAACATAAAGTAAAGGTAGGAAATCATCCACACACAAATATGATATCAAAACCAGCAACTGTGAGGAGAGTACAAATGCAGGATATTGGAAATGCATTGGAAATTAAGAAACCAGCAACTTAAAACAGTCGTGTATATAGAAAGACTGCTATGTCAAGACCTCATAGGAACCACAAACTGAAAATCTACAATAGATACACAAAAAAGAAAAAGCAATCCAAACACAACACTAAAGATAGTCAAGAAATCACAAGAGAAAAGAACAAAAGGGAAGAAAAAAGGCCTACAAAAGCAAATTCAAAGCAATTAACAAAATAGTAATAAGAATATACATATCAATAATTACCTTAAATGTAAATAGATTAAATGCTCTAACGAGAAGACAGAGACTGGCTAAATGGATACAAAAACAAAACCTATATATATGCTGTCTACAAGAGACCCACTTCAGATCTAAGGACACATACAGACTGAAAGTGAGGGGATGGAAAAAGCTATTCCATGCAAATGGAAATCAAAAGAAAGCTGGAGTACCAATATTCAGCTGACAAAATAGACTTTAAAATAAAGACTGTTACTAGAGACAAAGAAGGACACTACATAATGATCAAGGGATCAATTCAAGAAATAGATATAACAATTGTAAATATATATGCACCCAACATAGGAGCACCTCAACATTTAAGGCAAATTCTAACATCCATAAAAGGAGAAATTGACAGTAACATAATAATAATGGGGGACTTTAACACCCCACTTTCACCAATAGACAGATCATCCAGACAGAAAATCAATAAGGAAACAAGGACTTAAATGACACATTAGACCAGATAGACTTAATTGATATTTATAGAACATTCCATCTGAAAGCAGCAGAATACACTTTCTTCTCAAGTGCACATGGAACATTCTCCAGGATAGATTCCATCTTGGGCCAGAAATCAAGCCTCGGTAAATTTAAGAAAATTGAAGTCATATCAAGCATCTTTCTGACCACAGCACTATGAGATTAGAAATCAACCACAAGAAAAAAAATGTAAAACATGCAAACACGTGGAGTCTAAACAATATGTTGCTAAACAACCAATGGATCACTGAAGAAATCAAAAAGGAAATAAAAAAAATACCTAGAGACAAATGACAACAAAAACATGACAATTCAAAACCCATGGGACGCAGCATAAGAGTTCTAAGAGGGGAGTTTGTAGCAATACAGTCTTACCTCAGGAAACAAGAAAAATCTCAAATAACCTAATTTTACACCTAAATCAACTAGAGAAAGAAGAACAAACCAAACCCAAAATTAGTAGAAGGAAATAAATCATAAAGATCAGAGCAGAAATAATTGAAATAGAAATGAAGAAAACAACAGAAAAGATCAATGAAACTAAAAGCTGTTTCTTTGAAAAGATAAAGTTCATAAACCTTTAGCCAGACTCAAGAAAAAAAGGGAGAGGGCTCAAATCAATAAAATTAGAAATGAAAAAGAAGTTACAACTTACACCACAGAAATAAAAAGGATCATAAGTGACTACTGCAAACAGCTATGGGCCAATAAAATGGACAACCTAGAAGAAATGGACAAATTCTCAGAAAGGTACAAACGTCCAAGACTGAACCAGTAAGAAATAGAAAACATGAACAGACAAATCACAAGTACTGAAATTGAAACAGTGATTTAAAAACTTCCAACAAACAAAACTCCAGGACCCGATGGCTTCACAGATGAATTCTATCAAATGTTTAGAGATGGGTTACACCTATCCTTCTGAAACTCCTCCAAAAATTGCAGAGGAAGGAATACTCCCAAGCTCATTCTATGAGGCCAACATCACCGCCTACCAAAACCAGACAAAGACACCACAAAAAAAGAAAATTACAGGCCAATGTCTCTGATGAACATAGACACAAAAATCCTCAACAAAACACTAGCAAACCAAATCCAACAATACATTAAAAGGATCATACAGCATGATCAAATGGGATTTATCCCAGGGATGCAAGGATTTTTCAATATACACAAATAAATCAGTGTGATATTCCACATTATTAAACTGAAGAATAAAAACCATATTATCATCTCAATAGATGCAGAAAAAACATTTGACAAAATTCAGCACCCATTTATCATAAGAACTCTCCAGAAAGTGGGCATAGAGGGAACTTACCTCAACATAATAAAGGCCATGTATGACAAACCCACAGCTAACACCATTCTCAAAAGTGAAAAGCTGAAAGCAATCCCTCTAAGATCAGGAACAAGACAAGCATGTCCACTCTCGCCACTTTTAGTCAACATAGTTTTGGAAGTCCTAGCCATGGCAATCAGACATGAAAAAGAAATAAAAGGAATCCAAATCAGAAAAGAAGAAGTAAAACTGTCACTGTAGATGACATGATACTATACATAGAAAATCCTAAAGATGCTACCAGAAAACTACTAGAGCTAATCAATGAATTTGGTAAAGTTGGAGAATACAAAATTAATACACAGAAATCTCTAGCATTCCTACACACTAACAGTGAAAGATCAGGAAGAGAAATTAAGGAAACAATCCTATTTACCATCACATCAAAAAGAATAAAATACCTAGGAGTTAACCTACCAAAGACCTGTACTCTGAAAACTATAAGACGCTGATGAAAGAAACCAAAGATGACACAAACAGATGGAAAGATATACCATTTTCTTGGACTGGAAGAATCAACATTATCGAAATGACCATACTACCTAAGGCAATCTACAGATTCAATGCAATCCCTATCAAATTACCAATGGCATTTTTCACAGAACTAGAACAAAAACTTAAAATTTGTATGGAGACACAAAAGACCCTAAATAGCCAAAGCAGTCCTGAGAAAGAGAAACGGAGCTGGAGGAATCAGGCTTACTGACTTCAATAATCAAAGCTACAGTAATCAAAACAGTATGGTACTGGCACAAAAACAGAAATATAGATCAATGGAACAGGAAAGAATGCCCAGAAATAAACCCATGCTCCTATGGTCAATTAATCTATGACAAAGGAGGCAGGAATATACAATGGAGAAAAGAAGCCTCCTCAGTAAGTGGTGATGCAAAAACTGGACAGCTACATGTAAGAGAATGAAATTAGAACATTCTCTAACACCATACACAAAAATATACTCAAAATGGATTAAAGGCCTAAACGTAAAGCTGGATGCTATAAAACTCTTAGAAGAAAACATAGGCATAACACTCTTTGATATAAATCACAGCAATATCTTTTTTGATCCACATCCTAGAGTAATAAAAAACAAAAATAAACAAATGGGACCTAATTAAACTTGAAAGCTTTTGCACAGCAAAGGAAACCATAAAACGAAAAGACAACCCACAGAATGGGAGAAAATATTTGCAAATGAAGTGACCGACAAGGTCTTAATTTCCAAAATATACAAACAGCTCATGCAGCTTTATACCAAAAAGCAAAAAAAAAACAAAAAAAACCCAAACAACCCATTTGAAAATGGGCAGAAGATCTAAATAGACATTTCCCCAAAGAAGACATACAGATGGCCAAAATGCACATGAAAAGGTGCTCAACATCACTAATTATTAGAGAAAAGCAAATCTAAACTACAATGAGATATCACCTCACACCAGTCAGAATGGCCATCAAAAAGTCTACAAACAATAAATGCTGGAGAGGGTGTGGAGAAAAGGGGACCCTCCTACACTTTGGGTGGGAATGTAAATTGGTACAACCACTATGGAGAACAGTATGGAGGTTCCTTAAAAAACTAAAAGTAGAACTACCATATGATCCAGCAATCCCACTCCTGGGCATATATCTGGAGAAAACCATAATTCGAAAAGACACATGCACCCCAATGTTCATTACAGCACATTTACAATAGCCAAGACATGGAAGCAACCCAAACGTCCATCGACAGATAAATGGATAAAGAAGATGTGGTACGTATGTACAATGGAATGTTACTCAGGCATAAAAAAGCAAAATAATACCATCTGCGGCAACATGGATGGACCTAGAGATTATCATACTAAATGAAGTCAAAAACAAATATCATATGATATCACTCATATGTGTAATCTAATTTAAAAATATGATACAAATGAACTTATTTACATAACAGACACAGACTCAAAGATTTTGAAAACAAACTTATGGTTACCAAAGGGGAAACTGGTGGGGGGCGGGTGGAGGGAGGAGGAATAAATTAGGAGGCTGGGATTAACACATACACATTACTATATATAAAATAGATAACCAACAGGACCTACTGTATAGCACAGGGAACTCTACTGAATATTATGTAATATCCTATATGGGAAAAGAATCTGAAAAACAATGAATATATGTATAACTGAACTGCTTTCCTGTACACCTGAAACTAACACAAAATTGTAAATCAACTAAACTGAAATTAAAAATTTTTAAATTACTTTCAAGAGAAAAGATGAACCAAAGATTGACAGAAAAAGTTTACAAATAATGTAGCTGATAAAAGACTTGTATTTAGAATACATAGAGAATTCTTATAATTCAAGACAAATGATATAATTAAAAATGGTCAGAAAGCTTTATAGACATTTTACCAGGATATACGAATGGCTAATAAACAATTTCTTATGACTATTGATAAAATTAAAACCATAATAAGCAACTACTCCATACTAGAATGACTATAGTAATAATTAAAAAAAAAAACAATACTAAGTGTTGGTGAGGATGAGAAACTAAACTCTTCAAACATTGATGGAATGTAAAATGTTACTACAGTCCTGAAAACAGTTTCTTTTCTGAAGGACAGTTTCTTCAAAAGTTAAATATAGACCAAAGGGGCAGGGATCAAGATGGAGTAAGAGGATGTAGAGCTCACTTTCCCCCATGAACACATCAAAAATACACCTACATGTGGAAAAATTTTCATGGAGAACTACCTGGAAACTGGCGGAAGAACTATACAAACAAGGCTTAAAGAAAGATTCCCAAGTAACCAGGTAGGACAGGAAAAAAAGCACTGGGTTGGGGCTTGTGCTTCCAAAAGGGGTCTAAGAGGAAAAGAAAGACTGTGCAGGCAGACTCCTGCCCTGGGGAGTGAGTGGGCTGAACCACAGACTGGGTGTCCCAGTCCTGGGGTCCTACACGGAGGAGACAAGCACCCTTGGCTGCTGAGAGAACCACTGGGACAGAGAGAAAGGTTGGAGAAGCCTAGACTCCACTTGCTAGGAGTTCATGGATGCTGGCTTGCCAACAGACAGGGCAGAGAGAGGCCTGCCCTAGTGGGTGCTCCTTCACTTCATTTCCCAGTAGAAATGTAGATCTTTTAGAATGTGTTTGAACTTAAATGACTAACAGTTTGAAGCAAGTAGACATAATTATGGGTCAAAATATATGAACCCCATGGTTACCACAAAATCAAAACCCTACAATAGATGCAGAAAAACCAAAAAGAAAGGAACTCAAGCATATTACAGAAAAAAATCAAACCACAATAGGAAAAACAATAAAGAAATGAACAAAAACAACTGGAAAATAAGGAGTAAAATGGTAGTAAGTACATACCTATAATTTAAGTGTCAATGGACTAAATGCTCAGTCAAAAGTCATAGGGTGGCTGACTGGATAAAAAAAGACCGTTCAATATGCTGCCTATAAGAGACTTGATTCAGGGTGGAAGACAGACACAGACTAAAAGTGAGGGGATGGAAAAAGATATTTCACGCAAATGGAAACAACAAGAAAGCTGGGATAGCAATACTCATAACAGACCAAATAGACTTTAAAACAAAGGCTATAGAAAAAACAAAGGCTATAGAAAAGACAAAGAAGGGCATTATATAATGATAAGGGGATCAATACAAGAAGAGGCTATTACACTCATTACCATATATGCACCCAATACAGGAGCACCTAAATATGTAAAGCAAACACTAACAGGCTAAAGGGAGAAATGAATAAAGTAACAGGTGACTTTAACACAACACTGACATTAATGGACAGACCATCCAGACAAAAAGCAATAAGGCAACAGAGATCCTAAGTGACACAACAGACCAATTGGACTTAATTGATATCTACAGAAAACTATATGCAAAAAAAGAATACACATTCTTTTCAAGAGTGCATGAAACATTATCCAGGATAAATCACATACTAGATCACAAAAGAAGCCTCAGTAAATTTAAGAAGATAGTAATTATATCAAGCATCTTTTCCGATCACAATGGCATGAAACTAGAAATCAACTACAGAAAGAAAGACAGGAAAAGAACAAACATACAGACTAAACAGCATACTGCTAAAAAACTAATGGGTCAACAATGAAATCAAAGAGGAAATCAGAAAATATCTCGAGACAAATGAAAATGAAAACACAACTTTCCGAAAATCTATGGGATGCAGCAAAAGCAGTTCTAAGAGAGAGTTCATAGTGGTACAGTTCTCTCTCAAGAAACAAGAAAATTCTCAAACAATCTAAACTTAAAAGAACTAGAAAGGGAACAAAGCCCAAAGTCAACAGAAGGAAAGATCAGAGAGGAAATAAAATAGAGCTAAGATGAAAACCAAGAAAAGATGAAACCAAGAACTAGTTTCAAGAGCTAAAGGTTTTTTTTAAAAGATAAACAAAATTGATAAACCGTTAGCCAGGCTCACCAAGAAGAGAGAAGACCCAAATAAAATAAGAAATTAATGAGGAGAAATAACAAATATGACAGCAATTCCAAAACAATCATAAGTAAATATTATGAACAGTTATATGCCAACAAAATGGACAACCGAGAAGAAATGGACAAATTTCTAGAAACACACAGCCTGCCAAGACTGAGTCAAGAAGAAACAAACAATTTGAACAGACTAATCACTGGAAGTGGAATAGAATCTGTAATAAAAACAAAACCAAAAAAACCCCAAAACAACAACAAAGCTCTCTGCAAACAAAAGTCCAGGACTGGACTGCTTCACTGGGGAATTCTACCAAACATATGGAGAATTTAGACCTATCCTTCTCAAACTACTTCAAAAAAATTGAGGAGGAGATAATATTCCCAAATTCATTATATAAGGTCACCATTACTCTGATACCAAAACCAGACAAAGACACTACAAAAAAAATTACAGGCCAATATCCTTGATAAATATAGAAGCAAAAGTCCTCAAAATATTAATATTAACATACTGATGCCAACAATACATAAAAAGATTCATATACCATGATTGAGTTGGATTTAGTTCAGGGTCATGAGGATCAATCAACAATCACACACAAGGGGGAGCTTCAAGATGGCGGAAGAGTAAGACGTGGAGATCACCTTCCTCCCCACAAATACATGAGAAATACATCTACATGTGGAACAACTCCTACAGAACACCTACTGAGCGCTGGCAGAAGACCTCAGACCTCCCAAGAGGCAAGAAACTCCCCACGTACCTGGGTAGGGAAAAAGGAAAAAGAATAAACAGAGACAAAAGAACAAGGACGGGACCTGCACCAGTGGGAGGGAGCTGTGAAGGAGGAAACGTTTCCACACAATAGAAGCCCCTTCCCCGGCGGAGACTGCGGGTGGCGGAGCAGGGGAGCTTCGGAGCCACGGAGGAGAGCGCAGCAACAGGGGTGCGGAGGGCAAAGCGGAGAGATTCCCGCACAGAGGATCACTGCCGACCAGCACTCACCAGTCCGAGAGGCTTGTCTGCTCACCCGCGGGGCGGGTGGGGGCTGGGAGCTGAGGCTCGGGATTCGGTAGGAGCGCAGGGAGAGTACTGGGGTTGGCGGTGTGAACACAGCCTGAAGGGGTTAGTGCACCACGGATAGTCAGGAGGGAGTCCGGGAAAATGTCTGGAGCAGCCGAAGAGGCAAGAGACTTTTTCTTCCCTCTTTGTTTCCTGGTGCAAGAGGAGAGGGGATTAAGAGCGCTGCTTAAAGGAGCTCCAGAGACGAGACGCTAAGGCTGCTACTGCAGCCACCAAGAAGCCTGTGTAAAAGGACAGGTGACTATCCACACTTCCCCTCCCAGGAGTCTGTGCAGCCCGCCACATGATCCAGGGACAACTTCCCCGGGAGAACGCACGGCGCGCCTCAGGATGGCGCAACATCACGCTGGCCTCTGCTACCGCAGGCTCGCCCTGCACTCCGTACCCCTCCCTCCCCCCGGCCTGAGTGAGCCAGAGCCCCCGAATCAGCTGCTCCTTTAACCGTGTCCTGTCTGAGTGAAGAACAGATGCCCTCAGGCGACCTACACGCAGAGGCAGGGCCAAATCCAAAGCTGAAAGCCAGGAGCTGAGCTAACAAAGAAGAGAAAGGGAAATCTCTCCCAGCAGCCTCAAGGCAGCAGATTAAATCTCCACAGTCAACTTGATGTACTCTGCAACTGTAGAATACCTGAATAGACAACGAATCATCCCAAGTTGAGGAGATGGACTTCGGGAGCAATGATATATTTTTTTTTTCCCGTTTTCTTTTTTTGTGAGTGAGTATGTGTATGCTTCTGTGTGTGATATTCTCTGTATAGTCTTGCTTTTACCATTTGTCCTAGGGTGCTATCTGTCCAGTTTTATTTTGTTTTGTTTTTTTTTAGTGT
>NW_020185326.1:3646634-3648672 GCF_003031525.2 Neophocaena asiaeorientalis asiaeorientalis | reverse complement strand
GGACCAGGGCTCAAACCCATGTGCCCTACATTGGCAGGTGGATTCTTAACCACTGTGCCACCAGGGAAGTCCCTTAGTGTACTTTTTAAAGTTTGTTATCATTGGTGGATTTCTTTTTTCGTTTGGTTGCGCTCTTCTTTCTTTTCTTTATTATTTAAAAAAAAACTTTAATAATATTTTATTTTAATAACTTCATTTTATCATCTTCTTTCTTTTGTTTTCTCCCTTTTATTCTGAGCCATGTGGATGACAGGCTCTTGGTGCTCCAGCCAGGCATCAGGGCTGTGCCTCTGAGGTGGGAGAGCCAAGTTCAGGTCATTGGTCCACAAGAGACCTCCCAGCTCCATGTAATATCAAATGGTGAAAATCTCCCAGAGATCTCCATCTCAGCGCTAAGACCCAGCTCCACTCAACGACCAGCAAGCTCTAGTGCTGGACACCCTATGCCAAACAACTAGCAAGACAGGAACACAACCCCACCCATTAGCAGAGAGGCTGCCTAAAATCATGATAAGGCCACAGACACCCTAAAACACACCACCAGACATAGACCTGCCCACCAGAAAGACAAGATTGAAACCGTATCAAGTATCTGTTCCAACCACAACACTATGAGACTAGATATCAATTACAGGAAAAAATCTGTAAAAAATACAAACACATGGAGGCTAAACAATACACTACTAAATAACCAAGAGATCACTGAAGAAATCAAAGAGGAAATCAAAAAATACCTAGAAACAAATGACAATGAAAACAGGATGACCCAATACCTATGGGATACAGCAAAAGCAGTTCTAAGAGGGAAGTTTACAGCAATACAACCCTACCTCAAGAAACAAGAAACATCTCAAATAGACAACCTAACGTTACATCTAAAGCAATGAGAGGAAAAAAAACAAAAAAAAACCCAAAGTTAGCAGAAGGAAAGAAATCATAAAGATCAGATCAGAAATAAATGAAAAAGAAATGAAGGAAACGATAGCAAAGATCAATAAAACTAAAAGTAGGTTCCTTGACAAGATAAACAAAACTGATAAACCATTAGCCAGATTCATCAAGAAAAAAAGGGAGAACTCAAATCAACAGAAGTAGAAATGAAAAAGGAGAAGTAACAACTGACACTGCAGAAATACAAAAGATCATGAGAGATTACTACAAGCAACTCTATGCCAATAAAATGAACAGACCTGGAAGAAATGGACAAAGTCTTAGAAATGCACAACCGGCCGAAACTGAACAAGGAAGAAATAGAAAATGTGAACAGACCAATCACAAGCACTGAAATTAAAACTGTGATTAAAAATCTTCCAACAAACAAAGGCCTAGGACCAGATGGATTCACAGGTGCATTCTTTCATTTAGAGAAGACTTAACACCTATCCTTCTCAAACTCTTCCAAAATATAGCAGAGGGAGGAATACTCCCAAACTCATTCTATGAGACCACCATCACCCTGATAACAAACCTAGACAAGGATGTCACAAAGAAAGAAAACTACAGGCCAATATCACTGATGAACATAGATGCAAAAATCCTCAACAAAATACTAGCAAACAGAATCCAACAGCACATTAAAAGGATCATACACCATGATCAAGTGCGGTTTATTCCAGGATTGCAAGGACTCTTCAATATACGCAAATCAATCAATGTGATAGACCATATTAACAAACTGAACGAGAAAAACCCTATAATCATCTCAACTGAATCCAAATCGGAAAAGAAGTAGTAAAGATGTCACTGTTTGCAGATGACATGATACTATACATAGAGAATCCTAAAGATGCTACCTGAAAACTACTAGAGCTAATCAATAAATTGGGTAAAGCAGCAGGATACAAAATTAATGCACAGAAATCTCTGGCATTCCTATACACTAATGATGAAACATCTGAAAGTGAAATTAAGAAACCACTCCCATTTACCATTGTGAAAAAAGATAAAATATCTAGGAATAAACCTACCTAAGGAGACAAAAGACCTGTATGCAGAAAATGATAAGACACTGATGAAAGAAATTAAAGATGATACAAAT
>NW_020185326.1:3645959-3646280 GCF_003031525.2 Neophocaena asiaeorientalis asiaeorientalis | reverse complement strand
TGGAATATTATTCAGCCATAAAAATAAACGAAATTGAGTTATTTGTAGTGAGGTGGATGGACCTGGAGTCTGTCATACAGAGTGAAATAAGTCAGAAGAAGAAAAACAAATACTGTGTGCTAACACATATATATGGAATCTAAGAAAAAAAATGTCATGAAGAGCCTAGGGGTAGGATGGGAATAAAGACAGACCTACTAGAGCATGGACTTGAGGATATGCGGAGGGAGTAGAATAAGCTGTGATGAAGTGAGAGAGTGGCATGGACATATATACACTACCAAACGTAGGGTGGATAGCTAGTGGGAAGCAGCCGCATGG
>NW_020185326.1:3630472-3645930 GCF_003031525.2 Neophocaena asiaeorientalis asiaeorientalis | reverse complement strand
CCAGGAATGCAAGGATTCTTCAATACATGCAAATCCATCAACGTGATACACCATATTAAAAAACTGAAGGAGAAAAACCATATGATCATCTCAATAGATGCACAGAAAACTTTCAACAAAATTCAACACCCATTTATGAAACAACCCTCCAGAAAGTAAGCATAAAGCGAACTTACCTCAACATAATAAAGTCCATACATTACAAACCCACAGCCAACATCATCCTTACTACTGCAACAAAAAGAAGAAAATATCTAGGAATAAACCTACCTAAGGAGACAAAAGACCTGTATGCAGAAAATTATAAGACACTGGAGGGAGGGGTAAGATGGCCGAAGAGTAAGACGCAGAGATCACCTTCCTCCCTACAGATACATCAGAAATACATCTACACGTGGAACAACTCCTATAGAACACCTATTGAACGCTGGCAGGAGACCTCAGATCTCCCAAAAGGCAAGAAACTCCCCACGTACCTGGGTAGGGAAAAAGAAAAAAGAATAAACAGATCTGTATAGCTTTGCTTTCACCATTTGTCCTAGGGTTCTATCCGTCCTTTTTTTTTATACTTTAAAAAAATTTTTTTTCTTAATAATTATTTTTTTATTTTACTAACTTTATTTTATTTTACCTTACTTTATTTTATTTTATCCTTTCTTTCTTTCTACTTTTTCTCCCTTTTATTCTGAGCCGTGTGGATGAAGTGCTCTTGGTACTGCAGCCAGGAGTCGGTGCTGTGCCTCTGAGGTGGGACAGCCAACTTGAGGACACTGGTCGACAAGAGACCTCCCAGCTCCATGTAATATCAAACGGCGAAAGTCTCCAAGAGATCTCCATCTCAGCATACAATTTGAAGGAGAAAAACCATATGGTCATCTCAATAGATGTACAGAAAACTTTTGACAAAATCAACACCCATGATGACATGATACTATACATAGAGAATCCTAAAGATGATACCAGAAAACTACTAGAGCTAATCAAGGAATTTTGTAAAGTAGCGGGACACAAAATTAATGCACAGCAATCTCTGGCATTCCTATATACTAATGATGAAAACTCTGAAAGTGAAATCAAGAAAACACTCCCATTTACCACTGCAACAACAAGAATAAAATATCTAGGAATAAATAGGTACATGTTAAAGTGTGAGATTAGATCACTCCCTAACACCATACACAAAAATAAGCTCCAAATGGATTAAAGACCTAAATGTAAGGCCAGACACTATCAAACTCTTAGAGGAAATCATAGGCAGAACTGTCTATGACATAAATCACAGCAAGATCCTTTTTGACCCACCTCCTCGTGAAATGGAAATAAAAACAAAAATAAACAAATAGGGACCTAATGAAACTTCAAAGCTTTTGTACAGCAAAGGAAACCATAAACAAGACCAAAAGACAACCCTCAGAATGGGAGAAAATATTTGGAAATAAAGCAACTGACAAAGGATTAATCTCCAAAATTTACAAGCAGCTCATGAAGCTCAATATCAAAAAAACAAACAACCCAGGCTTCCCTGGTGGCGCAGTGGTTGAGAGTCCGCCTGCCGATGCAGGGGACACAGGTTCGTGCCCCTGTCCAGGAGGATCCCACATGCCGTGGAGCAGCTGGGCCTGTGAGCCATGGCCGCTGAGCCTACGTGTCCGGAGCCTGTGCTCCGCAGCGTGAGAGGCCACAGCAGTGAGAGGCCCGCATGCCATCAAAAAAACAAAAAAACAAAAAAACAAAAAACCACCCAATCCAAAAATGGGCAGAAGATCTAAATAGACATTTCTCCGAAGAAGATATACAGACTGCCAACAAACACGTGAAAAGATGCTCAACATCACTAATCATTAGAGAAATGCAAATCACAACTACAATGAGATATCATCTCACACAAGTCAGAATGACCATCATCAAAAAATCTACAAACAATAAATGCTGGAGAGGGTGTGGAGAAAAGGGAAACCTCTTGCACTGTTGGTGGGAATGTAAATTGATACAGCCACTATGGAGAACAGTATGGAGGTTCCTTAAAAAACTAAATATAGAACTACAGTATGACTCAGCAATCCCACTACTGGCCATATACCCTGAGAAAACCATAGTTCAGAAAGAGTCATGTACCACAATGTTCATGGCAGCTCTATTTACAGTAGCCAGGACATGGAAGCAACCTAAGTGTCCATCAACAGATGAATGGATAAAGAAGATGTGGCACATATATACAATGGAATATTATTCAGCCATAAAAATAAACGAAATTGAGTTATTTGTAGTGAGGTGGGTGGACCTAGAGTCTGTCATACAGGGTGAAGTAAGTTAGAAAAAGAAAAACAAATACCGTATGCTCACACATATACATGGAATCTTAAAAAAAAAAAAAAAAGGTCATGAAGAACCTAGACGGCAAGATGGGAATAAAGACTCAGACCTACTAGAGAATGGACTTGAGGATATGGGGAGGGGGAAGGGTTAGCTGGGACAAAGTGAAAGAGCGGGATGGACATATATACACTACCAAATGTAAAACAGATAGCTAGTGGGAAGCAGCTGCATAGCACAGGGAGATCAGTTCGGTGCTTTGTGACCACCTAGAGGGGTGGGATAGGGAGGGTGGGAGGGAGGAAGACACAAGAGGGAAGAGATATGGGGATATATGCATATGTATAACTGATTCACTTTGTTGTAAAGCAGAAACTAATACACCATTGTAAACCAATTATACTCCAATAAAGATGTTTAAAAAAAAAAAACAATCAGACACACACAAGAAAAGCAAACAAAAACAATTTGACACACCACATAAACAAAAGGATAAAAGTCATATGATCATCTCAATAGATGCAGAGAAAGCATTTGACAAAATTCAATATCCATTCATGATAAAAACTCTCAAAGTTGGTATAGAGGGATCAACATAATAAAGGCCGTTTACAACAAACCCACATCAACATAATACTCAATGGTGAAAAGCTAAAAGCCTTCCCAATAAATTCAGGAACAAGACAAGGATGCCCACTCTCATGATTTCTATTTAACATCGTATTGGAAGTCCTAGCCACAGCAATCAGATGAGAAAAAAAGAAAACACACCCAAACAGGAAGAAAGAGGTAAAACTGCCACTATTTGCAGATGACATAATACTTTATATAGGGAACCTTAAAGTTTCCAACCCAAAAACTATTAGAATGAATTCAGCAAGGTTGTAGGATACACAGTTAATATACAGAAATCTGTTGAATTTCTATACAATAATAATAAAATAAGAGAAAGTAAAACAATCCCGTTCAAATATTGCTTAAAAACAACCAAGGAATAAACTTAACCAAGGAGGTGAAAGACCCATATTCTGAAATCTATAAAACACTGATAAAGGAAGCTGAAGATGATTCAAAGAAGTGGAAAGATATCCTGTGCTCTTGGATTAGAAGAATATTAAAATGGCCACACTACACAAAGCAATATACAGATTTAATGTAATCCGTATCTAAATACCCAGGACATTTTTCACAGAACTAGAACAAATAATCCTAAAATTCATATGGAACCAGGAAAGACCCCAAATTTCCAAAGCAATCCTCAGAAACAAAGAATAAAGCTGGATGCATAATCTCCCAGACTTCAGACTATACTACAAAGCTACAGTAATCAAAATGGCATGGTGTTAGCACAAAAACAGGCATATAGATCGATGGAACAGAAAAAGAGAGCCCAGAAATACCACACACCTATGGTCAATCAATCTAAGACAAAGGAAGTAAGAATATACAATGGAGAAAAGACACTCTTCAAGCAGTGGTGCTGGGAAAACTGGACCGCTACATGTAAAACAATGAAATTAGAACACTCCCTCACACAACATACAAAAATAAACTCAAAATGGTTTAAAGGTCTAAGTGTAAGAACTGAAAGCATAAAAATCCTAGAAGAGAACACAGGCGGAACACTCTTTGACATAAACCATAGCAATATTTTCTTGGATCAGTCTGAGGCAAAAGAAATAAAAGCAAAACCAAACAAACAGGACTAGATTAAAGCTTTTGCACAGCAAAGGAAACCATCAAAGTGAAAAGACAACCTAGGGAATGGGAGTAAATATTTGCAAATGATGCAACTGACAAGGGGTTAATTTCCAAAATATACAAGTAGCTCATACGGCTCAATATCAAAAAACAATCCAATCAAAATATGGGCAGAAGACTTGAACAGACATTTTTCCAAAGACATGCAGATAGCTAACAAGCACATGAAAATATGCCCAACATTACTAATTAGAGAAATGCAAATTAAAACCATAATGAGGTATCACCTCGCATTTGTCAGAATGGCCATCATCAAGTCTACAAATAACAAATGTTGGAGAGGATGTGTAGAAAAGAGCCTGGTCTCTGCTGTTAAAAATTTTGGAGGCAATTTCAAAAGTTGAGACAAGCATTCCTAAAGCCCCTTCCACCTTTTGCACTTTCCTCTGTTAGGGATGCTCTGACCAATAAAAGTCATAGTAACCATCTTTAATTTTAAATTCTCTGGGGCCTTAGGGACTGTATCTGTATACGCCCATAGGCTTTAAAGATCCTCTGTAGAAATTCTGAAGCCTCCTCATTCCGTTTCTGTATTCCCTTCTGTGTTTTATTAAGGCTTCTTTGTTTCGGCCCCCTCTTCACAATCCTGCAAGAATGCAGTCTCGATAATGTCCAAGTTTGGGCCTATCCCCAGCATCACATCCCAGTTAGGATGCATTGCTGGTTCAGCTGTGCTGGCAGCAGCCTGTATCGGGCCGCCAGGGGTTTCTGAATGAAGCTCACTTGCCTCCTCCCCAGCTCTACCCAGCACCATTCTACATGCTCCTGAAATGAGGAGGGTGGTTAATAAATTTTGAACACCGGCCCAGGTCGGATTGTGGGTTGCAAGAAATCGATGAAAGAAAGTTTTCCATTCTTTTTGGGTCATCTCTATAAGTTGGCATATTTTTCTTGCAATTAAATAAATCTGAAATTGAAAAAGGAGAATGGACCCAGGTCAATCCCATCGGCTGCTCCATTTCAGCAATCACACCTCCAGTGGGGACTTGCCTTAAGGGATTTTGCCCCACCTGAGTCTGGGTAGCTCCCTGGCCAAATCGAGTACCCTGGCAGGTATGAGAGGGGAAGACCGCTCCTATTTCCTGTTTCTCTATCCTCAGAGACCAGCGGGGGCAGGAGTGGGGTGGGATGAGCCTGAAGCAGCAGTCGCAGCCGCAGCCGCAGCCGCAGCAGCAGCAGCAGCAGCAGCAGAAGCACCAGCGTGGGGGATGGGAGAGGAACAGTCGAAGTGTTTGAATTCACAGCAAGTCCTCCTCCTTTGCTTTACAATCAAGTGAAACAAGTTTCTTTGCCTTCCCTTCCTGTTGGGCCATAATCTTACATTTTATCTTGCATTTTATGACACAATAACATAAAAGACTGTACAAAAGGTATTTCATAGCATTCTCCTTCCCATTTACAAAATAAATCTAGTTGCAAGATTTTATTGTAATTTAAGGATCTATTTTCAGGCCATTTTGCTCTGGAGTCTAAAGGATAGTGTGGCTATACAGTGTTACAAAAAATACCATCTTTTTCTTTCTCTTCTATGGATTCGTAACTGAAAGTCATCTACTTTTGGAGAATGCAGGCTAGAGGGCTGCAAGAGGGAACCGAATCAACATTGCCCATTTTGAAGGGGCTTTGCTTCCAGTTGCATCAACGAAACCTCTCTACAGGTTCTCTCTGCTTGGTGCTTCTTGGGCACCAAGAAGCTCAATCCCCAATAGCCAATTCCTAACAATTAAGACAATCAGACCTAGACAGACAAGGGCAAACAAAAGCAGAACAAAAAAGACCAAAAAAAAAAAAAAAAAAAAAAGTCCTGGGCCTTTAACCCAGGTACCTCAGCAGCTGTAACCTTTTATATTGTCTGCCCACATCCCACCAGCCGAGTCTTCAACCCATTACTCGGTCAGGATCGCACAACAACCTGTGCACAGGTGCGTTTCTTTAACGAGGTTACCCAGAAGGCGTCTTCCAAACCCAAACCCCCCAAACCGTTTTTTCATTGCAAAACAAAACTTAAGCGCCGAAGCTCTGTGGCACCTCACCTGGGAAATCCAAGGGACGGTCCCTGGAACTAATGGACCAGGCAGCTGCTTGGACTCATGCACAGGCTCTCAGTACCGGCGAGGGGCCCACGAACCACGGGCAAAAGCTCCATTTGGACTTACCTCCTAGCTGGTTCGTCTTGCCGGACACACAGCAAGCCAAAACGCGGAGACACCCAGGCTTGCAGCAAAGAGAGGGCTTATTCACAAGGCAGCCAAGCGAGGAGATCAGAGGACAAATCTCAAATCTGCCTTCCTGAAGGCAAGGGCCTCGGGTGTTCGTGGGATAACTAAGAAAGCAGCTGGGTGGTCTGAGGCTAGGAAGCACTTATATCATTCTGCGCAGGCGTAACCAGGCTACAGGCCTCTGCGCAGTCAAAACGTCACACTCGCGCATGCCCAGTTGAAGTGTTGGTGGTCCTATCCAGTCTTAACTGGCTTAGCTTGAACTAGACGCAGCTGACCGCAAGTTCCTAGAAAATAAGTGAGGCAAGCATCCTATTGTTTGGACTACCTGCCACTTGGAGAACGTGCAAGTCTTTAAATGACCTTGATTAGAGAAGGCAGGTGAAATGGATTTAACCCGTGGTTTCAGGTATCTGCCTTTACTTGCTAAGCATGGCAACCCTAATTCAAGAAAACTGAAGACATTCACACGAAGAATTGCCGGTGAATGTTCACAGCAGCATTGTTCCTCATAGCCAAAAATGGAAGCAATCAAAACGTCTACCAGCTGATAAACTGGTTCTTTTTTAAAGTGCTATATTTATTCAGTGGCTTACTATTCAGTGATCAAAAGGGACTGACTGCTCGTACACGATGCAACATGGATGGACCTCAACACCATCACAGCTAGTGCACTAAGCATGACCAAAAGACTACGGGTGGAAACCAGGGGACTTTTTTGCAATGAGGGGAATGTTCTGAAATTGAATTTTGGGGATCAATTCACTACTCTATAAATTCAATAAAAAATCATTAATTATACACATATAATGGGTGATTATATACTGTGTAAATTATACCTCAGTAAATCTGTTAAATAAAAACCAAAAACCTCTCTTCTGCCACTCTTCCTGGCCCCAGCATACTTTATGTGCCAGTCCTAAGAACTCATCCTTCTGTCCCCCAGCATACCCTGCTTCTTGCCTCTGTGCTCAGGCTCTGCTGGCTGCTGGGACCACATGTGCCCTTTCCTCTGCCTTGGTAACTGAATCATTCCCCAAGGCCCAGCTCAAATGTCATTTTCTCCACCTTCACTCATGCTGCCTGTTGGTAGATCACTGATTCCCGGTAGTATTTCCAAGTCACTTGCCTCAAATTCTAATTGTGCTTCATTCCTGATTTAACCCCCTTGGGGATTTTTAGAACTCTTTTCCTCTTCACCTTGAAGGAAGCAGAGGGTTTTCACACTTTTCCCTTTCCAAGCACCTAACATCAGGACTAACAAGATAGGTTCCAGGATTATTTGGATGCGAACTCTGCTGGACCTTTGGCTTTGCAGGGAGCCTGTCCTGAGTTTGACGTGCCCTGTCAGTCACAGTACCGCTTCTGGGGGCGTCATCTCTGTGTCCTCACCACATTCTGTTTACGAAGCCATGTCATATGTACACACTCTGCCCTTTAAGCTCTTGTATAAATTTTGTGTCCTTAAGTGGTTCCGAGGTATATCTCTGTCACCTAGATAGGAATACCTCAAGAACGAGGACGTGTCTCATCCATTTGAACCTCTTGCCTAGCCCAGAGCTGAGCAGGTCCCAAGAAGACTTTGGTGAATGAATGAACATCCAGTTAAAGGAATCCTGAAAGAATATAACTGATCTGACAGAATCCAGCTATGGAGCTGGTTATTTACTTTACAAAAGCAAAGTCCTTCACTCCAGTGATCCCCAAATGGAGGGCCTGCCAGCTTTTTATAGACATTTCCAGCTCTAATATTTTATGATTCTAATATAGGTTTTACTTTTTTTCTTTCTTAAACCAATAAGTGAATGAAGTCTGCTTTGATCTTATTGGGATGTTAATATTTTCAATCTTTACTTTAAAAAGGAACAGGAGTTCGGTTCATTAGACTGCAGAGCTTGGGTTTTTAAGGAATGTGTCCTAGGTGTGGGTAAGCGCGATATGGAAACCCAGTGTTTGCTAAATACAGGTTGGATTTGGCAGGATGGCGCACCAGATATAGTTTGATTCCTCTTGGACCCTTTGGTTCCTTGGCTATGTCTGAGTCATTCTATAAGTCAGGCCGTGGATCTGTGACTCAGGGAGCAAGGGGACTTGCACAGTATGTGACATATAATAGACACTCGATAAGTATTTGTTGGATGCCTGCCTGCCAAGGCCACGTGCTCTAACTTCTCTCAGACATGCAGACACTCTTTTGCTACTTTCCAGGATAGATGCTTCGCCTGCCTCTCTGGGGTAGCCATTTTCAGTGACCAGGGGTGCATCCCCTATTTCATGGGACAATATGTGATTTGGGGGAAGTAATACTTATTAAAAGGTCTTTCTGGTACACTACCATTCCTTTTCATTGGTCCCACACATCAAGCCTTTGCCCCAGGACAGCCGTGTCAGAAATCAAGACCATGTCCCTTGGGTCGACTCTTTGCTCGGGTGAACAAACTGCACTTCTGAAACTGCTGTTCATGCTTTCCCAAGCATCTCTCTGAATGATCCTGAGTTCTTACTATATTGCTACTAATCCATGCTCCTGGAGAAGATAAACCAGATTTCAGGTCTGTGTGGGTCTCAAAAGGTAATGATATTTATGAAACAAAACAAAAAGCCTTCCAATGCAACCTATTCTCCAAACATACTCAGTAGATGGCAGTGTTGCTCCTTCACCGGTATTTGGTCTTAGGGGTGTTTTTTGTTGTTTTTGTTTTGCTTAGTTTTTATAAGATTTAGAACAGCTGAAGTTTCTGTCTAGCTTAGATTGTGGGTTCCACAAAATGTAGTTCTTTTTACTCAATCAGTCTTTTTTGTTCAGGGCCCTACCAAAAACCGTAAGTCCCTTGGGCAGACTAATAAGTAAATCTTCAAACTAGTATTCTATTTAAAATTTTTTAATTACAGAAGTTAAGACATGGTTGTAAAAATTCAAAAGACACAGAAATGTAGAAAGTAAAAGTGAATGAAAGTTTTCCAGGTGTTTTACTATGCATATAAAATACATATATAACATTACATATATTTATGGGGTCATACTATTCATATTATTCTACAACTCACATTTGCTTCTTTACATAGTGTGTGTTCCTCCACGTCAATACGTACGATCTTCATTCTTCCCACTTTCATGGTTTATGACATTTACATTCTGTTCTGGAACTATAGTCAAGTCTTCAAGGCTTGAACTTCTGAATACTTAAACCCCATAAAAATAGCATTTACCATATTGTGGTTATATAAATATTAATCACTGCAGAACAAGATGTGATCAGATCTACAGAGAAGAAAGGAAAATCCATGTACTTAACCCATACCATACAATTGTCAAGATTCAAAGCTGTTTTTTAATTTCATTTTATTTAAAAAAATTTTTTTTGCAGTACGCGGGCCTCTCACTGTTGTGGCCTCTCCCGTTGTGGAGCACAGGCTCCGGACATGCAGGCTCAGCGGCCATGGCTCATGGGCCTAGCCTCTCCATGGCATGGGGGATCTTCCCGGACCAGGTCATGAACCCGTGTCCCCTGCATCGACTGGCGGACTCTCAACCACTGCGCCACCAGGGAAGCCCTAATTTCACTTTTATTTTCCTCACTTTTACTCAGATGTCACTGTTTTTTATTAGTTTGTTGAATCTCACGTTTCTTGAAATCTCATTCTTTTCTCCCTTTTGCTTTGCTCAAGTACCTCCCTGAGTAATTTGTAAATTTTAGTACATCTGTTATAAGCTTTCTCTGCAGAGCTGAAAATATCTTTCCCCCACTGATTGTTGGCTTGGCCTGGAGTTTTTAGGCTTAAATTCATATTCCCTTGGAATCTTAAAGACATGGTTTAAAAGTGTTTCTGATGGAAAGTCTGATGTTAGCCAGATTCTTATTCCTTTGTAGCTGACCTTTTTTTTTCCTCCTGTCTGGAAGCTTTTAAGACTTTATCATTGTTCCTGGGGTTCTGAAATTTCTACGAGTGTCTAGGTATGGGTCTTGTTTTTACTTATCCTGCTTGGTACCTGGTGGGCTCTTTCAATCTGAAGATTTGTCTTTTCCCCTAGCTCAGAAAAATTTTCTGTTATGTCTTTGGTTCTGCTTCCCAGCCCCACCTTTTTTTTGGTTCTTTCGCAAACTGCAAACTAGTATTGAATGAATGGGTGCTGACCTCCTACATCTTTCCTTTGTCTCTGGACTTTTCTTTCATTTTTTACTGCTTTGTGTTTTTCCTGTGTTCTAGGAGATTCCATTGACTTTTAGATAACTGGTCAGGTTTTCAGTCTTGACCATTCTATTATTCCTTTGTTTGTTGGATTTTCTAAAATTTTGACAATAATTTTAAATTTCCAGAAATGATTTCTCCTTCTCTGATGCCTCCCTTTTTAATGGCAACTAGCTCTTGTTTTAGAGGTTTCAAATTCTGTCAAATCTCCCCAAAGATAGAATTTTCTTCTTGAACATTCCCTACTATGTTTTGCTTTTTTCCAAGATAACTTCTGTTTGTTCATCTTTGTTTAGCTCTTTCATGCTCTTGGTTTCCCTGAAGTGTTTGGCAGCCCATAGCTGTTCATCCACTTTCATAAATGAAGGACTAGATTAATCTGTCTAGAGAGCTGGTAAGGCCCATTTCCCCAGGAGGCCTCTCCCTTGAAGGAAGGGCTGGCTGCAGGCTCACCAGTGGTTGGGCCACATCGTCAGCAGGCTTTACCTCGGGCTCCCCACACTTGCCAGTGTACGGAGAGGTTTAAAGAATGCACTGGAGCACTTCACTATGGTTTCTTCTTGGGCAGAGAAACACCCTCCTCCCCTTGACATATATGTCTATTGCAGATGTCTAGAGCGATTTTAAGCTCTCTTCTGCTCCTCTCTTGAGTTTTGACACCCATATTAAGATCCCTTTCTGGATAGATGACCCACATTTTTTTGGGATAATAATTCTTGCATCCTAGGGGCCCAAGAGACAAAATTTCTACTACTAGTTGCTTTTTATGGATTGAGAGTATGTTGGGGGGTAGGGGGAAAGAGAAATGTGGGAGCCCAAACTGGCCCAGGTACTGTGTATGCAGTTCTTTGCTCAGTTATTCTGACGAGGCCCTGTGTTTCTGTTTTCTAGTTCTTGGCTCTGAGTTGGGAGTTTCTCTGGAACTCCCTTGAGAAGGGAAGTTCTTGGTCCTGGTGTTCGGGGCTATGGTTTACCTTTGCTCTTTCTCTGTCAGTCTGATCCCATCTGCTTTCCAGCTTCCTGCATTTTCTCAGACTGTCTGACCTGCTGGCACCCTCTCTTATTTTCTAGCACTGATATAATTCTTTAAAAAATACCTTATGGGACCATGGTATGGTTGAGTGGTTAATGCATGTACTCAATTTGTGACTTCCGATATAAGTTTTTCAAACTTAAGAGTTTTTCTTAATTTATGAGATTCAAAAGGTATAAGACAGATATATAAAGTGGAAATATTCCTTTCATCCTGTTCCAGATAAAGACTACTAATTGTCCCCTTATATCTTTTCTCCCCTTCTTCCTTTAGAAAGAAAGCTCCAAATCTTAGCTGGGCTCATGACCGCTCAGCTAAGGAGGACACTTCCTGGGTGTGGCCATGTGACTGAGTTCTGGCCAATGGCAGGTGAGCAGAGCAGCTGCTCAGTCTCACTCTGGCTCCTCTAAAGGGCGTGGACGTGCCTCTGCTTCTTTGATTTCCTCTTTTTTTTTTTTTTGCGGTATGCGGGCCTCTCACTGCTGTGGCCTCTCCCGTTGCGGAGCCTTTTTTTTGGTTCTTTCGCAAACTGCAAACTAGTTGAACATTCCCTACTATGTTTTGCTTTTTTCCAAGATAACTTCTGTTTGTTCATCTTTGTTTAGCTCTTTCATGCTCTTGGTTTCCCTGAAGTGTTTGGCAGCCCATAGCTGTTCATCCACTTTCATAAATGAAGGACTAGATTAATCTGTCTAGAGAGCTGGTAAGGCCCGTTTCCCCAGGAGGGCCTTGAGGTGGCTCCGTGGCATGTGGGATCTTCCCGGATTGGGGCACGAACCCATGATTTCCTCTTTGCTCTTGGCTGGAATGCAGACAAAGTGGGGAGCCACCCTCATCTATGCAGGGGAGGGCGACACTGTAGGGATGGTTAGAGTAACAGATGCAAGGAGCCTGGGGAATCCCTGACACTTCATCACCAGCCCTGGTTTCTGAGAGAGAAATGAAATGCTGTCTTGTTTAAGCCTTGTATTCTGAGGTCACTTTTTGCAGCAGCCTATCCTATCTCCTAACTGAGACACTCCCTGGGCTATTCAGTTCTCCTCCCTGGAAGCAACCCATGTGAACATATTGCTGGATCCTTCCAGGGATATTTCATGCATAGACTAATACATACGTGCATGAGTGCACGCATACATACATAAACGTACATACACACATGTAGCCCCTCTCTATTTTTACATAAATGGTGCTGTAGCAAAAAGCTGTTCTTTAGAGAAGAGGCCAAGCTCTGTTTGAGAAGTATCGCTGGTGACAGCCCTCAGCTCAACCTTTCCTCTTCGGTGCTGACAATTTGAGCTCTGTCTCCAAACGTGCATACCGCCCCCCACAAAATCAAAGCGCAGCTCACTCTGCTTTGTGATGGTTTCTTACAAGGGACTTACTTACATGAGTCCCTCATTCCTTTCTCCCTAAAGAGAAAGATTTATTGAAA
This sequence comes from Neophocaena asiaeorientalis asiaeorientalis, assembly GCF_003031525.2. NCBI lineage: Eukaryota > Metazoa > Chordata > Mammalia > Artiodactyla > Phocoenidae > Neophocaena > Neophocaena asiaeorientalis. Next base: position 3,632,981 of record NW_020185326.1, on the reverse strand, counting down.
TGTTGCAACCACACAGAATAATCTGTGTGGAGTTCCAGTAAATTCACTTTTCCTCCCATCTTGTGTCTTTCTGGGGCCTTTGTAGGATAGGGTTTGGTGCTCCAGTGGCTGCCCAGTGGTCTCATCCATTAGCCCAAACCTGGTGCTGTCTGTGGAAGCTCTGAATGCAGATGTCACAGCTGAAGAATGAAGCAGACTGTTGAATGCTCCTTGAATGGTCTGTCCACTCTCTGCCCATTTTCCCCTCCCCCCACAGTCATGTCCCCATGCTGGATTCCAGTGCCCTGAATTGATCTTGTGAGGGAAAGCACTGGAGACTGGACAGCATCTCCTCTGAATTTTCTACGCTTTCTAAAAAGAAGAGAGAAGCCGGGAATCCACCTGGGTTGGTGGGGAAAGGGAAAAGGTGTGTGTGTTGGGAAGGGGGAGGGGTGAATGAGATCACTTTCAGAGCAGAGAGGTGATCTATTAATAGAGGGCTGCTTGTTTATTTCATTTATAGTGGTGTGTATCTGTTAACCCAGAGTCCTAATTTATCCCTCCCCCTCCTTTCACCTTGGGTGACCCTAAGTTTGTTTTCTACCTTTGTGAGTCTACTTCTGTTTTGTAAATAGATTCATTCGTATCCTTTTTTCAGATTCCACATGGGATATCATATAGCTGTCTTCCTCTGACTTACTTCACTTAGTATGATAATCTCTAGGTCCATCCCTGTTGCTGCAGATGGCCAGCACATCTTCACGGATAGCTGACTCTCAGAACAGACCAGTGGGAAGAGAGCTGACTGGCTGGTCTCTCAGGTGAGGAGCACACCACCGGCTTGTTCCTAAACCCAGGAAGACCCGCTGGGAGTTTTCTCTGCCTTCATGTCGGTCATTGAGGGGTTAAGCCTCTGCAGACCCTCGGGAGTTTCAGCCTGGACTCCCAGGCCATTCATCATTGGGGACCAGGGCTTCGGGAACAACACTGACTAGCAATTAACCTACACTAAAGGGAGCATTGCCCACCCCCCCACCCGCATGTCCCTCATCTGCACGCCCAATTACTCTACATTAACATTTACCAGGAAAACTGCCTGTTAATTGGAAGGGCAGTAGAAAGAAAGGCCACACACCTACCCAGTCTAACTTAATAACCTCAAAAGAAGCCATTAATTAATGGGAAACGTTGCACATTCAGGTCTTGTTTGGATGGTTTGCCGCTAACTGTGGGTTTGTGTTTCTGAACTCGGCTCTGCGCTCCCCCCTCCCTCCCCTCCAGCACCTCAGGTTATAAAAACCACGCTCTGAGACTGCACTTTGAAGAATGTCCGCACTGATCGGCGTCCTTACAGATTCCTGGGAACAATCTTCTTACAGTCTAGATGGGGAAACTGAGGTGGCGAAAAAAGGAGAGAACTGCCCAGAGTCGCAGGTTCCGACAGCAGCTGGCTGCCTCCCTGGCCGGGCTTCTCTTCACTGCCCTGTGCACTGGCGGTGGTCTGAATGTAGAGGCAGCATCGTCTCTGGTGCCCAGGTGCCAGACAATCAGGTTTGTTAGCTTTCATGCGGACTGATGAAGGGCGAGAAGCAAGCGTCTTCTCGGAGGGGATCAGGAGGGTGGGCAGCAGGCGCAGTGTCCCCGGGCAGCCTGCTCTAAAACGCCCTTCAAAGGCTCGCTCCCGGCCCCTCCCCAGATGCGCCATGGGTTGAATGGCACCTACACCCTGCAGCCCAGCGATCCGAGGGTCATGGAGGACACTTCTCCCTCACCCCCACCTGCCATCAGTTTCCACGTCCTGCCCATTTGAATCCTGGGCATCACTCAGACCCAGCTCTTCTCTTCCTGCACACGTTCGTGGTCTCCATCACAGCTGGGCCTCCTCCTGGCCTGGCAGTGCCCGAGGTCACCTCTCTCTCTCTTCCATTCCCCCCAGCGACTGTTTCACAATTTCCTGACATGCCTCAAGCCCTTTACCCATCCCTCCATGTCCTTATCAGATAACCTCACCTCCCTCCCCAAGAAAGTAGACACCATGGGGGAGGGGGTTCTGCTTGGTTCCCTTCCTTCCTGCTGGGACTGGGCCTGCCCTGCCTACAGGGCTGCCCTTTAGTTGCAGAGGTGTCCTGGGTCCCCCACCTAGGCTCTGAGTCTGTGCCTCCTCCGAGACCTTGCTCCTCTCTGACTTGACCATCGCACTCTCTCCTGCATTCTTCCCACACATTGGAAGACTCTCAAATGACTCCCATCTTAAAAGAACACTGCTTCCCCAGCCCCCCTCCTCCAGCTGTAGTCCCCTCCCTCCCTCCCTCTTCCTCTTTTGTGTTGAGCCATCTACACTCCTTGTATATTCTCAACCTCCCACCCACTCTCAATTGCCCCATGGAGACGGTCTTTCCTAAATTCAAAATAAGCTCCTTGTTACTAAATCCAGGAGACATGTTTTCGGTTTGGGTTTTTTAACAAAATATGACCCTTTTGTTTAGAATTTTCTATGGTTGATGACTCCCTCCCTCCTTCCCGAAACTCA
>NW_020185326.1:3591927-3630400 GCF_003031525.2 Neophocaena asiaeorientalis asiaeorientalis | reverse complement strand
CGCTCTTCTTTTTCCATCCATCCCTTTCTGTCTGTCTCCTCATCAAGCATTCTCCGCGGGCAGCCCCATCCACTCTAGACGATGGCGTCCCTTACGAACTAGATGCTGCTGCTGCTGGTGGTGATGGGTGGTAACGACGATGACTCTTGAATTATCCTGAGTCCAGATCTGCGTCTGAGCACCAGGCTGTCTCCAGCCGCCTGGCAGACATCTCGCTTGGGAGTTTTATAAGCATCTCACACTCACCATGTTCAAAATGAGCTCATTATCTTCCCTTTGTCCGCTTCTCCCCTAGGGCTTCCCATGCACGTGGGAGTCATCCCTGCCCCCATCTCTCCTTTCCAATCAGTCAATCAATTAATCATGAAGCCCCATACATTCAGTCCCCAAGGGGCCTCTCTATTCCCACTGCCATGACTTGAGCTGTGACAAATTCCAGTCTTACCTCCCTACCGCTCGAGTGACCTTGCTAAACCCGTATTTCACCAAATGGCACACTTCAGTAGCTCAGCACTGCCCCCAGGTCAAATGTCAAGCTCTTTAGAACACCCTACAAGCCAGACTCTTCAAGACCACCAAATGGGACTACACATTGGAAAAACCCATGGATTGGGACAAGAGCTCGCAACGCGGCCTCAACTTTCTCATTTTTAAAAACCAAACGAACATCCCTTCAGCAATGTTGGTTCTTAGAACTTTGATATCCATTTCTTGATTTAAGGCATGAAACACTTCCATGAGGTAGGCACTATTGCCCCCATTTAACAGATGAGAATAATTGAAACTCACAGAGTCTGAGGTCACAAAATAATTAAGGCAGGATGTGAACTCCTGCCTGAGACTTCTCACACTCTTCCCATGAACCCAGAGCTCAACAATCCAAGGGAGCGGAGAAGGGGTCTTCCAGTGACTCAGAGACCACTCTGACCATGTCACAGATCTAAGAGACCTTCTCACGTTGCAGACATCATTTCCTGTGTGCACTGTACCTGGGGCCTGAGCCCCTACCCTGAGTTCTGGGTCAGAGAGAACTGCTCCCACACCTAGTCTCAGATGGGGTAGGGATGATGGACGAGCAGAGGATCAATAGCCATCTGTCCAGCTCCACTGACAAGCTAATCTTTTCAGTACACATTTCATTAGCTCCTGCCAGGCTGCTCGCACCTGCTGACGGAGAGGCAGAACGGGGTGGAGGTGGGGTGAGGGGGTCTCTGCTTTATCATATGGCTCAGATGTCATGTTGGCCGGGGGTCTCCCGGACCCTGAGATCCAGCTAAGCTCGGCTAGGTCACCGGTGCCGCGCACAGGTGGAATCTGAATCATTCCCAAGGTTTTTGTCAATTCCTGGAGACTAGTCTTTTTGTCCCCTCTAGCTCTTCCCCAAAGAAGCATTCACAACCCACCATCTAAATGAGACCTCCCTCAGCCCCACCCCACAAATTTCTTCTTCCCTTCATTGTGCTCTTACTACTGCTGCTGCTGCTACTGTCAGTCGTACTACCAATAACAACAGCAAACGTCTAGTGAGCGCCCACTGTATGCCGGGCACGGCGCTAAGCATCTTGCATGCCTTACGGCAGCCCTGCGAGGCAGGGCTGTTACGCGTGTCCGTTTGGCACATGCGCAACAACTCTGTGAGAGGCTATGGGGGCGACTGTGTCCACCTCCAGAGTCCAAGCTCCTGCCCACCATGTCACATTTGCGATTTGTGGAATTATTTGACTAACTTCTGGCTCCGCCACCAGACTCTGAGCTCTGCAAAGATGGGGAGCATGCTTGATTCTTCGCCACCATGTCCCCAGCACAATGATTTTTTTGTTTTAAACGATACAAGGTATTGCACATAAGTTTGTTTAGCCTTTATTGCTCCCAAGCCAATGGAGGTAAGAAGCTGGTTTTCATTTGTTTTTGTGGGGGAGCGGTGGGTTTTTTGTTTTGTTTTGTTTTTGCCATGCAAATTCCCTCTTCTCCTTGGCTGCTTGAGGAAGACTGCTTCCGGCAAAGACAGCAAGTTTGGGTGATCTCTCGCTTAGATTCCCACACACACCCCACCCCCGCTTCTTAAAACCAAACCATGTCCAGAAAGCGTCCTCATGTTAGCTGATAACCCCTACCTTCCCACTGCAATAAACAAGCTACTCCAGTTTCGCATGTCATGGGGTGTGCCTCATTTTCAGAATTATGTTCGCTGGCTTTCCTGGAGGTCTGCCGCCCCTCCACCTCCTCCTACCTTTCCCCTGTTCATTCTCCTGCTCTATTTCCACTGCTTTGGGCAGCCCTTCCATAATTTTAAGTTTTATTTGTCTCCAGTTCCTATAAAAATTGTTTCCATTGGATGATTTCCAGGAAGAGAAAAGGGGTAAGTTGACATCGTGTCATGAGGTGACTTTATGGGGATTGGGATGAAGCTCTCTGGGGGGCAGCCCCAGCTGCTTGTTGGCATGTGGGCTGTGGGCTCCCTGGTACCAGATCTTTCGGGTGTTCATACTGCGGGGAAAGGACTGAGCCAGAATACTTGGTGTCTGATCATAAAGTCCTCGCTCCTAAACATTATAAGGTCCCCATTAGCCATGCTATTGGAAGAAAAATAGAAAACACTGATAAGCTAAAATAAACAGTTAAAATCACCCATCATGTTTCCACCTAGAGAAAACCACTGTCAAATGTGTGATATGGTGGTTGAAAGCACTCAGACTTTTTCTATACATATACATGCACACAAAAATATTATATCACGCATGTGATTCTGAAACCAGATATTTTTACTTAGCACTATATGAATGTATTTCTATATCAATCAACACAGACTTATTTAACTTTTAGTGGCTCTATGGTATTCTAGTGTATGCAGGGAGTATGATTTATTTAATTAGTCCTCTATTGATGTTCACTGTTTCTAATTTTTAACTTTTTGTACAATGCTGCATTAAATATCTTTGTATATATATCCTGTGTACTTACTTGAGTTTTTCCCCCTAAGTCAGGGTTTCTCAACAATGACACCGTTGATGTTTTGTACCAATAATTCTTATCCCTGGGGGGCTGTTCATTGCAGAATGCATTATAGAATGTTGAGCAGCTTACCTGGCCTCTACCCACTAGATGTCAGTATCAGTAGCACATCCCTCCCCCCAGTGTCCTGACAATCAATATCTCCAGATTGCCAAATGTCCCCTGGGTGGCAAAATTGCTCTTGCTTGAGAACCACTGCCCTAAGGATAAATTTCCTAAATCAAAAGTTTCAAGGATATGGGTATCTTAAGACTTTTGTTATCTATTGCCAAATCACCTTCTAAAAGTTGCAGGATTTATCACTTTATACTCCCACTAACACTGTATGAGCGTGTCCAATTTACCACTCTATGGATATAAGCATTATATCCATAATTTAATAATTTATTAAGACAAAAAGTTCTTTCAGTGTTTGATTTTATTACTAAAGTTGAACATTAAAAATACCACATTGGGGCTTCCCTGGTGACGCAGTGGTTGAGAGTCCGCCTGACGATGCAGGGGACACGGGTTCGTGTCCCGTTCTGGGAAGATCCCACATGCCGCGGAGCGGCTGGGCCTGTGAGCCATGGCCGCTGAGCCTGCGCGTCCGGAGCCTGTGCTCCACAACGGGAGAGGCCACAACAGTGAGAGGCCCGCATACCGCAAACAAACAAACAAACAAAAAACAAACCGCGTTGATTGTGTTGATTCGCTATTGTTTCTGTAGCGAACTCTCTCTCTGAATAATTTACCATTTTTTCTTTAGGAAAATGCTTTTTTCTTATTTTTCCATGTGATCCTTTAATATATTAAATAAAAAGTACATCCCTTTCGTAGCCTGCTGTTTGTCTTTCTGTGTTGATATTTGTGGTAGTATTTGTTTTAAAATCCTTAGGAATCTCATAACCAGCGCCAGGGAAAGCATTCTTGCACATTTGCCTTTGGGGGCTCTGTGTCCCTCCCTGCCCCTGAGCCTCCTACCCGGCTGGTCTTTGCCTGGTAGAGGATGCCTTTGGGTCACGCTCTTTTATATTAAAATCTGCTGAAAGATCCTTTTGTGTTTGAGTGAAAAGTTCTTGCTCTGAAAGCCCACTTGTCAGGAGGAAGCCTTGATCTGGGAAGACTGACCTGGGGCTTGACCATAATTAGTTCAGGTTAATTATTGCCAATCTGTAGATTTGCAGCCCAGGGGCCTCTCTTCCCCTAAGTCAGGTCCTCTGGAGGTTTCTTTAATGAGCTCCAAACCCTGAGGGAGGACTTAAAGTAATGAATTTTCCTGTAATCAGATTTGAGGGTTTGTTCCCTGGGCTATCCGGTCAATTGGAGAATTGAGCACTGACTGGTTTATTTGGCCAAAGGATGCTGAAGATGAAGCACAAGGCATCTGATAAGCAACCCAGTGAGTATATTGAAAAAATGACTTGACATTTCAGAGACATCCACCTCTTCTATTTCATGAAGTTTTTAGAGGGAACAGATTAATTTACAAGGAGAGGATATCATCTGGGAGCTACTCAGGAAAGAACAGGGTAGTTTTTGTTTTGAGTATCAGGGAGTGAAAGTCTGATTATCCTCCAGTGAAAGCTTTTGAGTTTCACCTTAAACTTCTTCCCTACAGGAGTAACACGGTTTGTACATGTTTATAAGTATTTAATTTGTTCAATATTTATTCAGCATTCATTTGTTTGTTCATTCATCCATTCGATCACCAGGAGGCGATGGGGATGTACAATGCATGGTATGAGGCTCCTGCTCGTTTTAAGCAGCATGCCGTTTTAGCGTACATGCCGCCTGTATTACCGGGCGAAAATAGGTGCTTTGCAAGGGTTTGTGTTACGTACATCTGGATTTACAATGTGAATACCTGCAGAGACCAGGTGGCAAAGTCAGTGAAGCCAGTTCAGGGATCAGGAAGAGGATGAGAGCGGGCTGCACTGAAGGCGAACAGTGATGGGTACCTGCCTGTCAGTCCACAGGCATTCCGTGGACGCTAGCTCCTTCTCCCAGGAGAGTCTCCCATTTGAAGCCCTCAGAAATGCAACAGCCTCACTAGCTCTGAACCTGGAAAAAAGCTCCTTGCAAGCGGGTTTCCCACTCAAAGAACAGGAGAGAAGTTCAGACCTTTGCGTTGCTTTGAGGCCTTGTGGTCAGAAGCAGAAGGGAACTGCAATATCTCCTCTTGTCCTGTGGCAGGTACCTAAATGGCCAAATTCAGGCCCCAGGCTGGGTGGGACCTCTAACAGAGGGGAGCATCCCAGACCAGAGCTCCAAGGAGCCCTGGAGCTGGGAGGTAGCCAGGTGGGAGTGAGGGCAGTGGCTGCAGAGAGGACCCTTCTGCCCTCTGACGCATCACTGCAGTGAATCATGTGTATCCTTCTGACTCTTGATCACATTCATTTCTTGTTTTTCTTTATAATTGCATGATTTTTCTTTCCTTTTTAGCAAGTCTCATGGGTGATATAAAGGGAATTCTTGAGGGGAAGTTTCCACTCAACCCACTTCTTCTCAGGCGTTGCTTACTGGTTTCAGACAGGAACGTAGGTTATGAAATTTTAGGAAAAAGACTGTTCTAAAGACGTATTTCAAAAGAGAAGTTCATTATAGAGGGATGTGAAGCTCTCAAAACTGTCATTCTGAGTTAATTCCATTCCGTAGTTAATTCCAATAAAGGAGAAAAGAAAGAGGCAGCTAAAGGCCCAGGCATGGCTGTGCAGGAAATGGTGCCAGCCTCGAGAAACATAACTGCTCTATGCCAAAGATGCAGTAAGAACACACGTGCACACAGACATGCAGGAGGTGCAGCAAGGGCACGCAGGGACATGGTCAGGATGGTAGCCCACTGTGGCTGAGATTTGTGGAAAAGGACCAAAATTTTGCTGGTTCTGCTCCATGTGAGTTCAAAATTGCATTTAACTGCTGATAGCAGTGACCTGAGATACAGCAGCTTAAACGAAACAGGAGTGTGCTTTTTCCTCTCGGGCAGTGCAGGGTTGCTCCAGCGGCCTCACCATGTTATCACAACCTTCTATCTTTCTACTCTGCCATCCTTCGTAAGTGGATTCCCTCTGCAAGTTCACCTCGTGGCCCAAGGTAGCTGCCAGTGCTCCTGCTGGGAAAAAGGATGTGGGGAAGAGCACAAAGGGTGTCTTCCAAATGTGTCAGCCCCCTTTAAAGTAATCCCCCAGAAACCCCCCCAGTGACTTCTGTGTATTTTTGATGGGCCACCTCGTCTGCGAAGGAGGCTGAGACATGGGGTTTTGTAGCGTGGCATGTGGCTGCATTCAGCCATGAGGGGGATTCTGTTACCAAGGGAGAGGAGAGAAGAGACGATGACCAGGCAAGTAGCAGTTTGTGACACAAGCTCAAGGACAATGAACAAAGAAGGCAAAGTGCTCCCCCTCTCCTCCTCAACCTGCGATGCGTGGTGCACTGTTACTAGGCAAGAGAAAGCCCAAGACTGGAAGCTCTAACTAATTTGCTTCCATCTGTAACAGGGAAGAGCCAAATCTGACTACATGTTGGATCTGTTTCTTTTACTTTAACCTTTGCTTTCCGCTGCTTTTGTTCATTAAAAGGATACTGTCTATACATAATGGCCTGCCTCCGACAACCCTGCCCCTCTGCCTGAATGTTAACCAAAGTGCCTTTGTTCAGGCAAACATCCGGACCCTGTCCACCTGTGGATGGCTACAAGAAAGAAGAAATTAACACATCCCCTCCCCAAGGCTGGCCATTCCAGGTGATATTTGCAAAACTTATAGCCTTTTTACTTCACTTCCTCATTTCTACCCCCTCTCTGTGCTATAAAAGAAACTGGCATCCAAACCCCGATAAGATGGTTATTTTGAGACTTTAGTCTGCCATCTTCCCGGTCTGCCGGCTTTCTGAATAAAGTCGTATTCCTTCCCTCAACACCTCGTCTCTCATTTATTGGCCTGTCATGTGGCGAGCTTGGACTCGGTAACACGTCTTCTCCTTAAAATGTAAGAGGGAAGTTCAGACCCACAGAAGTTGAGGAGATAGAGCAGAATTTAAAAGGATTTCAAATTCCAGCCCCCTGGATAAGTTTTAACACAGGGCAGTGAAAGGACTGAGAAATCCTGGAGAATCTGATGGGGGAGGGGCTTGAAGGGCATCACATTTTCTGAAGTGTGCTCCACAAGACGCTGTTGGATGTTACATGAAGAAATGGCTCCTGGGTCACAGAGTTTGGGAAACTCTTGATTAAACCAAGTGAAGCTGTTTATTTCGCTGCAGAAAATGTTGGAGTCATTAATATGCTCACTTATCTCGTGATTTTTTTTACTTTTCTTAATAAAAGACAGCATCCCCAAGCTTGTAGAGATGGAAGTCACTTCTTGCAGAGGGTCCCACGGGATGTGTCCAGAGTAAATATTTGGGAAATAGTGGTGTGGGCAGAGGCTGCCTCCTTATCTGCTGGGCTCTAGCTTTCTCAAAGCGCTGCCCATGGAACGCCTGCGTCAGAACCAGCTTAGCCTCATTTCAGACCCACTGAATCACAATCTCAGGGCTGTGGCCTGGAAATCTGCATTTTCCCAAGGTTTCTGGGTAATTCTCATACTCACTGAAGTTTGAGATCCACTAGATGACAGAGCTGAGCCTTCACTTTACTAAGAGTACAACTTGATGAATTTACATCCAGGTAGCTCCTCCCGGCCCCCTCAAAACTCATTTCTCTCATCACCATTTGGTATCTGGCTAATTTTCTCAGCTCTGTTCAGAGCGGCTTGCATTTATCTTTATTGCCAGTCTCTTTATTGATTTAGGTCCTTCCCTGCAATTCGTCAAGCTTGGATTGTATTTTAATCTTGTCCTCCAAAGTAGCTAAGATCCCTTCCAGCTTCGTATCATGCAGAGATCTGATTAGCTGGGTCTCGATTCCATCCTTCAAGTCATTAATGAAAATATTAAATGGTCCTGGGTTGGTATGAAGGTCTTCAGGGTTCTTAGTAGATGTATGGCTTCCATATCTGCCACTGGCCTCTGCTTGGTGCAGTTATAGGTTCGAGATCACACCCAATATTTCAGTTGTAGGTTACCATTTTCTCATTTACAAATCCACACATGTAGTGCAAATCTATGCAGAAAAAAACCCCATTAATTAATTCAATAAATATTAGACCAGCAAATGCCTTTAAGGCCTCCTTTACTTTTCCCCTCACATCAGTGGCATGTTGACCACAGGGTGAAGAAGCTTATACCAAATACGTGCATTAGAAAGACCAATTTTTATGTAAAAGGGAGCTCAGCTCCAACTCTGAGGTACACCATTCCAGGCTGAGCCAACCTCATGACAAGCAGCTTCTACATAATAATGCAGTAAGAGCGCACTTTTCTGAACATTTCCTAAGTGCCAGGCACTGTTCTCATCTCTTTACATGTGTTCATGTATTTAATGCTCACAACACCCCTATGGTGTGAGTGCTGTTGTCATCACCCTTTTCTAGATGGGCCGCGTGAGGCACGTAACACACATACAGTGACCGAGCTGGGAAGCGTCAGAGCAAGACCTCAAACTCAGGCAGTCCAGCTCAAGTGCCCAGACTCTGGGTCACTATCTGTACTGTTGCAGCAGAGACTGAATGAATCATTTGGGAAGAAATGCCTACCCAGCGCTCAGAGCCCAGAAATTTCCAGAAGACTGACCGTGATAACAGCTCTTCATCAGTTCTCATTTAATGTCTGAAACCTCTGTCAATCAATATTATTTGCTCTTATTGTCTAAATGAGAAAAAGAAGCACCAGGATAACTTCCCCAGAATCAACCCCAGGCCCTGCGGACTCGCTCCTCCCTGGGGGCTTGCCCAAGAGATGTGCCTTGAAGAAGCAGAGGCTGCAAAAACGGGTGAAGAAATAAGCGTTGCAGGTCAGATGTTCGGTCCACCCCATTCTCCCTAGAAATTCTTTCTGTGGCCTCATCTTCAAACCTGTAGCAAAGCACTGACAGGTATGACAGCTGCAAAGCCTGCCTTTCTCCAGAGTGGCCTCATTCCCCCAGTAGGCCTGGGAGTTGATGGCTGGGCTGAATTTTCTCTCTTTCAACAAACTCACTCAGTGGCTCCAGGCCGGGCCTGGCCTTATTCCAGGAGCTGAACAAGACCAGCCCCCGCCTTCAGAAATGTAAGAGTTGAGCAGATATCAGCCACAGTCCTGCTGGCCCTGACATGTGGAGGTGTGGGCTGGTAGCCAGCGTGCAAGCTGTCCCTGCTTTGGGGGAGCAGGAGGGAGCGAGCGAGCGAGGCTTCCTGGAGGATCTGGGCCTTTAAGCTGGATCTCAGTGACAGCCGAGGGGTGGGCTGAGGGGGGTCCTAAGAGGGAACCGACAGGCATGCGTTGCCCTCTTGAGCACTGGAGCGACTCTGGTGGCTGATGACTTCTCAGCCAAATGCCTGCCAAAGCAACCGACAGAAGTCACATTTTCACCTCAGTTCCTCGGCCCTTCAGCCTGGCACTCAACAGCTCTTTCTTGAGCTGATATGCATCTCATTAGTCAATCAAGCTGAGGCAGCCAAGGCCAGGGCGCCCAGAATAAAAAAACTGCCACCACCACTTCTCGCTTGGTCAGTGAGAGGAGGCTGGGACACGGGCGGGTCTTTGTTCTCGGAGTTACGACTATGGAGCGCTTTGTCCATCGGCCACCAGAGGGCGACGGTAGTTCACACATCCGGATATTCCTGTGGCGAAGGGGGGGTGGGGGGCAGGGTGCCGCAACTGCCTGGGCGACCTGGGGAAGATGATAGGGACTCCCGCACCCTCAGAGCTTTTAAAAACCTTTAAGGGTGGTGGGTATTCCAATCTTAGCAGTCTAGTTTAAGAATGGCTCCTGAGGTACAAAAACACTTGATCTGGCAGAACACAAGAGAACTGGGTTCAGACCCCAGCTCTGATGCTCACAGACGGTGTTTACCCTCAGCCTAAGTTGCCTCATCTGTAAAATGGGGATAACACTGCTTGTCGTGCCTATCTTACCAAGCGGTCATGAGGTTTAAATGAGACAAAGGAAGTTAATGAGCTCTGAAGGATGGATTTGTGAAGGCAAGAGATTTTGATCAAAGCTGCTTTGTTCGTTGCCAGTATCCTTCCTGTCACGGGGAGGGAGGCGGAGCCCGAGGAGCCCATAGCGCAGGAGACCTCAGGGGCGAGGGAGGCGGGGCAGCTGGGAGAGGCTTGGTCATGGTTCACGGGTTCTGTCTGACCCTGACTCGCTGCGTTACCTAAGGCAAGTCTCTCGATCTGTACAGTGGGCAGATGGGATCTCTCTGTGCCCTTCCAGCTCTGCCTTTCCAGTAGCTCCCACCCTTCAGTGTCCCCTGAGCTGTTATGACATGGGAGGCAGTGGCAGGGAGAGAGAGATCGCTGATCCGGGGAGCTGGAGGGGAGGGGCTGATGAGTAGTCCCGATGCACAGGGAACCTTGGGACTCTTTTTCTCTGGGCGTAGATCTTCTCATCTATGGAATCGGCAGATTGGACTAATTGATCTCTAACCATTGTCTCCCCCTAACCTGTCTCAATACATACACATAGAATCCACGTGGATACTAAAATTCCCTGATTCTGATTCCGTTAGAAAAACAAACAACAAGCAAACAAACACTTTGCCCTTGGACTGCTCCTGACCTCTACAGCACCCCCTAACGTGCCCCAGCTACAGGATGGCTGAAGCACATTACCATGTGCACGTGGCCCTTCCCCCCACTATCATCAGAGGTAAAATGATAGAACACTTAGTCCAACTAGACAATGGGCTAACAGGATGGCGGTGAGAACCACGGTCTGGTTGCCTTCCTGATGCTCCAGGGCCTGGATGCTAAGCTCCACCTTCAAGCTGTGGCCGTAGCTGCCCTTTGTCCAGCCTCTGGTGTCCTCCTCTCCAGCAGACTGAGGCTCTGTCAGCTCCATGTTGGCACCTGGTCCTTTTGTGGCTCCGGTGGCCCGTGGAACATTGTTACCTTGTGTGGCCCATATTTCTTCAGTTTTATCTTCTAATGCTTTCCATTGATTTTTTAAAAATTTGTTACTTCATCTTTTAATCTTTCATGCTTTTTATTTTAATCGTGCATCTTGCAGTTTAAATGCACGCAGTTTATTTTTTTCAGTTTATTTAATTAATTTATTTATTTGTGGCTGCATAGGGTCTTTGTTGCTGCGCGGGCTTTCTCTAGTTGTGGCGAGCAGAGACTACTCTTCGTTGCGGTGGACGGGCCTCTCATTGCGGTGGCTTCTCTTGTTGCAGAGCACGGGCTCTAGGCGCATGGGCTTCAGTAGTTGTGGCTTGTGGGCTCTAGAGCGCAGGCTCAGTAGTTGTTGCACGTGGGCTTAGTTGCTCCGTGGCATGTGGGATCTTCTTGGACCAGGGCTCAAACCTGTGTCCCCTGCACTGGCAGGCGGATTCTTAACCACTGAACCACTGGGGAAGTCCCTCCATTGATTTTTAAATTCCACTGCAAATTTAAAGCAAACTGAAGTTTATAGAGTGTAGGAAAGGAAAATCCATCTAAAAAGTCCCCACTTGGAGCTGGGATTACCTCCCCCCTCTCCTCCCAAGATCTGCATTTCTACCCTCTCCCTCCTCTTTGCTCCATACAGGTACAGTTCTTCCCAGTTTCAAACAAGCCTTCCTTTGCTGCTGTGCTTATATCAGGATACAGTCTGGCTTCCCTCTTCCCTAGCTGTGACACCAGCATTAACCTCCTCTAGGGTCCTTTCTAAAATGAAGACTGGATCCCATCACTCTCTTGCCTAAAAGATAAGGGTGGCTCCTATTTGCCTTCAGCCAGCATCACTATCCTTAGGCTGTTACCATTTAGAATAATAGCAAAGACTAACATTCATTGCACTTTCACTCTGCATAAGGCTCTTCACTAAGTGCTGTATGTATGCTACTCTCTTTCATCCTCATAACCATCTTAAGAGGTGGGTCATATTATTATCCACATTTTGCAGATGGGAGAATTGAGGCACTGAGAAGTGACCCAGGCCCAAGGTCACTTAGTTAGGAAGGGATGGTGCTGAGATTTGAATCCTGTTTTCAAAGGCTACCCCTTATCACAGTACAATCCACCTTATCATTTTAAGAAGCTTTCTGAGATTACTCCTAAGGGACAGAATTCAAAGTTCCTTCATCTTTGCCTCCAGGTTTTCTTATTATGGTCCTCCTTGAAAGACACTTTGCCGTGTGCCTCTCTGCTCCGTTACTAGATTGGAAACAACTCAAGCATGAGATCAAGGCAAAGATACTCAGAAAACATTGGTTAAATTGAATCCTCCTCTGTTCCAATAGTTTCCCGGTATCGCATACCTCTTTTTCTTACCCTCTTCCTCATCCTCTCTGCATCTGGACTCTATGTATACCTCTGCCCATCACGGCCAAGTCTCCAGGGACAGACATCCTTGTGGCCATGTACAGCTTCATGCCTGGACTCTGCTGCTGCCCCTTCTCCTTGCCAAAGCTCTCCCGCCTCGTGGTCTCCAGCATGCTGCCCACGACTGGTCATTTTGCCTCTGCCAGCTTCTCTTCTGTCTCCAGCCACAGCCCTCCCACCCCAAGTCAGGGAGCTGTCCCCAGCTTTGCCCCCATCCCCATTACATGACCCACCCACAGCCCATACTGGGGGACATAGAAGCCGTTCCATAAACAGGAGCTGGATGAATATTTAAAGGGAAGTAGTAAGTAGTATATTAACAATTACATTGATGTTGTAATGAACCGCAGTGAAATATTCCTTCACCTACTTGTGAAATTATCATTCCAAACCACGGAATACATTAGGTTTTATGATCTACTTGCTTCTTTGGGGAAATATAAACCTTGAAACATCATCTTCATATGACAGGGCAAAGAGTCCCCTGGGATACAAGATGTTTAAGAACGGTAACTGAGAGTCAGAAATAGTTTGTGACTAATATTGGGGTTTTGTTTATGGTCACAAATAAATCCCAGGTCTACGGCCGACCTGTACAAATCTGCCTGCGATGAAAACTCTGATCGCAAGTGATGGAATGGGGAAACAATCTGAATTTAAAGAGGTGACTGGGGGGGGCAGGGTTGCAGTGTTTAGGAGCTAATATTTTCTGACCATAAATTTGTATTCTGTTCAAACATTCATAGTCACCAACTAAACTAAATATGATAGAAACTAGGAATTTATATCGATGGTCTACAGCCACCCAGGTTTGTAAGTAGGTCATATGAAATGATGCAGTTCTTTTTTCTAGGATCGTCAAAAGAGGCCCCCTCACCCTTCTTTCACTGTTCAGGTGAGGAGCTATTGGTGATACCTGACACAAGAGAGCCAGAGGAAGACATATTGGCATTTGGGGGTCTGCGTGACTGGAAGGAGGGTGGGGGGTCCTCATGGGGGGCACTGCTTGGGAGTGAGAAGACCCATGTTTGCTTCCCACTTGTTAGCCATGGTCAGGCCTCTTCCTTGTTTAAAACCTATCACATATGATACTATACATAGAAAACCCTAAAGACTCCACACAAAAACTACTAGAACTGATAAATGAATTCGGCAAGGCAGCAGGATACAAGATTAACATACAGAAATTGGTTGCATTTCTTTACACCAACAATGAAATATCAGAAAGGGAATGTTAAAAAAATACCTTTTAAAATCAAACCCCCCAAAATAAAATACTTAGGAATAAGCCTGACCAAGGAAGTGAAAGACTTATACACTGAGAACTATAAAACATTAATAAAGGAAACTGAAGATGGTTCAACGAAATGCAAAGATATCCATGCTCTTGGATTGGAAGAATTAATATTGTTAAAATGGCCATACTACCCAAAGCAATCTACAGAATTAATGAGATCCCTATAAAATTACTCATGACATTTTTCACAGAATTAGAATAAACAATCCTAAAATTCATATGGAACCATAAAAGACCCAGAATTGCCAAAGTAATGCTGAAGAAAAATAACAAAGCAGGAGGCATAAACCACCCAGACTTCAGACAATACTACGAAGCTACAGTAATCAAAACAGCAATGGTATTGGCACAAAAACAGACATATGGATCAACGGAACAGAATAGAGAGCCCAGAAATAAACACACACCCGTGGTCAATTAATCTTTGACAAAGGAAGCAAGAGAGTCCTCTTCAGCAAGTGGTATTGGGAAAGTTGGACAGCCTCATGTAAATCAGTGAAGTTAGAACACACCCTCACACCATGCACAAAAATAAACTCAAAATGGCCTAAAGACTAAAATATAAGACATAACACCATAAAACTCCTAGAAGAGATCATAGGCAAAACATTCTCTAACATAAATCATATCAATATTTTCTTAGGTCAGTCTCCCCAGGCAGTAGAAATAAGAAAAATAAACAAATGGGACCTAATCAAACTTACAAGCTTTTGCACAGCAAAGGAAACCATAAACAAAATGAAAAGACAACCTATGGGCTGGGAGAAAATATTTGCAAATGATGCGACTGACAAGGGCTTAATTTCCAAAATATACAAACAGCGCATACAACTCAACAACAAAAAAACCAACAAACCAATCAAAAAATGGGTAGAAGACCTAAACAGAGATTTCTCCAAAGAAGTAATACAGACGGCCAATAGGCACACGAAAAGATGCTCAACATCACTAATTATTAGAGAAACGCAAATCAAAACTAAAATGAAGTACCACCTCACACTGGTCAGAATGGCCATCACTAAGAGGTCTACAAATAACAAATGCTGGAGAAGGTGTGGAGAAAAGGGAACTCTCCTACACTGTTGGTGGGAATGTAAGTTGGTGTAGCCACTGTGGAAAACAGTATGGAGGCTCCTCAGAAAACTAAAAATAGAATTACCATATGGTCCAGCAATCCCAGTCCTGGGCATATATCCAGACAAAACTATAATTCAAAAAAACACATGCACCCCTATGTTCATAGCAGCACTATTCACAATAGCCATGACATGGAAACAACCTAAATGTCCATTGACAGATGAATGGATAAAGAAAATGTGGTACATATATATATACTGACACAATGGAATACTACTCAGCCATAAAAAAGAATGAAATAATGCCATTTGCAGCAACATGGATGCAACTAGAGATGATCATACTTAGTGAATTAAGTCAGAAAGAGAAAGACAGATACCATATGATATCACTTATATGTGGAATCTAAAATATGACACAAATGAACGTATTTATGAAACAGAAACAGACTTATGGACATAGAGAACAGACTGGTGGTTGCCAAGGGGGAGGGGGTTGGGGAAGGGATGGAGTGGGAGGTTGGGGTTAGCAGATGTAAGCTATTATATATAGAATGGATAAACAACAAGGTCCTACTGTATAGCATAGAGAACCATATTGCTGTACAGCAGAAATTAACACAACATTGTAAATCAACTATACTTCAATTTAAAAAAATGATTCAAAAAAACCTATCACAGACTCTCCATGGCTTCTAGTACAAAGTCCAACCCTCAGAATCCTTAGCCTGGCTTATAAAACCTCTGTAATTTGACACTGCCCCTCTCTCCAGGCTCATTTCCCATCACACCAGGCTTTGTGAACTCAGTGCATGCTCTCTACTTCTTGGTCCCTCAACCTGCAATGTCTGCCCAGATGTCTTTCCTTTTGAGCCATTTGGTAAACAACTGCTGATTTTTAAAAACACCATGAAGGTCATCTTGTCCCTGAAGCCTTCTCAAGGATAGTTTCTCCTCCTCCAACTTTCTAGTAAACCCTGAACACTGCCCTCTCCCTCTGTCTGGTGACCTCCTGGTACACAGAATGATAGAATATATTTCCCTGCCTCACTGGTTTTGGACTTGGCCAAATGACCAGTGACATGTGAATGGAAGAGCCAAGGCCTTAAGAGGCAATGTCTTTTTTATATTCTCTAGTGCTTCTTTGACTTTCCACAGGAAGAATGTGTCTTTGGCAGCTACTGTTCCAAGGAGACTATGGAATCACGTGGAGCAAATCTGAACCCAGCTCCGAGTGAGGGCAGCAGGCGCGCAGCACTTGGTGGGGGTGTGCTGGGGGTGGGGAGCTGCCTTCTGGGGAACGGCAGGGGAAGGTGGGGGCCTCTTGGGACAGAGGGCAGGTAGGTTTTTGCTTGATGCTAGACTGGGAGGAAAAATCAGTGTTCAATTGTGATGTTTTGGGTTTTTTTTTTTGCTGTACGCAGGCCTCTCACTGTTGTGGCCTCTCCTGTTGCGGAGCACAGGCTCCGGATGCACAGGCTCAGCGGCCATGGCTCACGGGCCCAGCCGCTCCGCAGCATGTGGGATCTTCCCGGACTGGGGCACGAACCCGTGTCCCCTGCATCGGCAGGCGGACTCTCAACGACTGCGCCACCAGGGAAGCCCTTCAATTGTGATTTTAAACAGATTGTGTTTACTTAAGAAAGTAATTAGCTGCGGATATTTCTTTGTAAATGGCTTGAAACCAAGTCTTTACTCAGTTAAGCAGATGTTTGCAGGTAAAGAGAATTTTATCTTTAATATGAATTCACCAAATATACTGAGTGTCCATCAGGTGCCAGGCAGACTAGAGAATGGATTTGGGCACGGAATGGTGAATGGATGAAGAGAAACACAAAAATGAATAAATCGACGTCACCAATTTCAATGCGCTTATTATCTACTTTAATGTTTTCCCATATTTGCTTTATCTACTTCTTAAATTTTTTTTCAAGACTATTAGAAAGTAATTCCAGGCATCATAGCTCTTCATCCCTATGTATTGTAGCACAACTCTCCTAAGAATAACATACTCCTATATCACCATATACCATTATTACTAAGAAAATTAATAATAATCCTCTAATATCATCTAACATCAAGTCTACATTCAAATGTCTCTAAAACGGATTTTATAGCTGTTTTGTTTTAATCTCCTCTGTTGTGGTGGTGGTGTTTTTTTGGAATTACCTGGAGTAAAAGCAACATTTGATTAGTGTAGTAATTGGCATTTCTGTTCATCACACAGCATTTGCTTGCACTGCAGGGTCCTTTGTGAAAGGAAGTCACCAGACTTTGCAGGGCTTGCCCTGCACGCTCTTATTAAGTAACGTCAATTACTGAGGCTTAGAAGGAGAGCTGGCCCCTTTCCAATTCCTCTTTCCAACTGTACCTAGGAAGACCTTAGGCTTGTATCTCCTGGACCATGGAATGTCCACTCAGGGAGGGTGAATGGGCTGCAGCAAAGTAGGTTCTTTGACCCCTTCTGCAGTTGCCAGTTTCAAACTGATACCATTCAATTTGGCAAACATTTATTAAGTGTCTACCATGCACTGGCCCTTTCACACGTATTACACTGTTAAGTGTTCACAGAAACTCTGCAAAGCAGTACAGCGGTTATGAGTCTCAAATCAGAAACCCAGGTGTACAAGAAATATTATTCTTTATTTCCTTTAAATCAACTTTGGACTCTTGGAGTTCTCTTACCATGATTATTTTACCTTTCTGCTTCAGTTATCACTGGGGTCTTCCTTCGCCGCCCTCTTTTCTCCTTCCCTCTCTCCAACCGTTCTCTCTTCCCCCTCTCTTTCCCCCTGGCTCTGCCTTCCTCCACCTCCCCACCTCACCCCTTCTGCCCCTCCTCTCCCCTGCTCTTCCCTCCCTCATCCCTTCCTCCTTTTCCTTCTCGTCTGTCTTCTCAACCACACTGAGCTCCTGGGGATGGGGCTATGGTCCATAGTCATGACAGTAAATTCCCATTTATTGAGTGCTCACTGCATACCAGGCACACAGATGCCTCTAATTAGCCCTCACCTAATCCTGTGAAGCAAGTTTATTGGTTATGATGCCTTAGGCTGTAAGTAAAAAGAAATTCAACCAACAGTGGCATGAACCATGAGGACATTTATCCTCTCCTTAACAGGGTGTCTGTAGGAGGATGTCATCTTAGTTCAGAAGGTGGCATCAGGACTCCAGCCTGCTCTGCCATCCTTCCTTGGGCTTATTCCTTCATGATCTCAAGATGGCTACTGGGTCTCACTTCCATGTTCAAAGGCAGGAAGCAGGGCAGAGGCCATGGTTGTGAGAGCCTTTATTTTCTTGTGCTTTTGTTTCGCGAGACAATGGCTTTCCCAGGAGCTCACCTGAAAACTTGCCCCTCTCAACTCACTGCCCTAAAGAGTTATATGGCCACTCCTACCACAAGGAAACTGAGTGGTTAGCATTTTTAGCCTCTGCAGTGGTGAGAAGAGAGGAAGGAGTTAGGAATGGCCTTTGGGCAGCCATTTAACAGTGTCTGCCTCATTACTGGCCTCACTTTTACAAAAGAAAAACTGGGCACAGTACTTGACTAAAGGTCCCACTGCTAATAAGTGACCAAGGATTTGAACCCACATTTCTTTGATTCAAGTTCACAAAAGTTTTTCAGAAAGCAATTCTTATTGACAGAGGGTACTCTACAAGGCACATAACTCTGTCACCATCCCCCTGCATACATCTATTCAAAATCTCTGAGCTCTTACTGTGTGCCAACCCTGGGCTGAACACCAGGGGGCCAGAGATGAATGAGGATGACACAGGCCAGTGAGTTCATTAACAGATGATTCCAGTACAGAGTGGTAAGTGCTCCAGAGAGCAGAAGAACAGAAGCACGAGCAGCTAAGGCTCAGAAGTGCACCTTGACCGCTATCAGCAGTTAGAAGGTGGCAGGGCAGAGACTCAAAACCTAAGCCGACTAATTACCAAGCCAGAACTCTGCCCCCCTCCCCCTGCGACTTCAGCCGTGCAGTGAGTAACTCTGACACTTAAGCAAGAAATGGTCCCCAGGTCAGTGCAGGTGGTTTCTCAATGGTGGTGATTCTTCTCATAGCACTCCACAAAAACCATGACGAGAGCTTAAAGAAAACAAAAGCACTGAAAGAAAGTAAAAGCATCTCCAGAATAATTGCCCCTGAAAACCTACTGTATTGGTCAACTCTGGCTGCCATAACAAAGTACCACAGACTGCGTGGCTTAAACAACAGACATTTTTTTCTCACAGTCTGGAGGCTGGAAGTCCATGATCAAGGTGCCAGCAGGGCTGGTTTATGGTGAGGCCTCTCTTCCTGGCTTGCAGACAGCCACCCCATCACTATGTCCTCACATGGCCTTTCCTGTGTGCACACTCAAGGTGGTGGCGGGGAAGGAAGGAAGGGAGGGAGGGAGGAAAGAAGGGAGGAAAGAGAGAAAGAGAGAGGGAGAGCTCTCTAGTGTCTCTTCCTCTTTTTATAAGGACACCAATCCTATTGGATTGGGTCCCCACTGTTATGGCCTCATATAACCTCAATTACCTCCTTAAAGGCCCTACTTCCAAGTACAGTCACAGTGGGGCTTAGGCTTCAGCATGTGGGTTTTGGGAGAACACAATTCAGTCCATAAGACCTGTTCAGTGTTTTTACTGAAAAACAAAAGTTTTGGTCCCATCTAAATTGGCTCAGCACAGAGTAGACAGCCATTTGGATCATCCACATCCTACTTATTTTCTTCAATGCTGACCATTTCTTCTCCCCTTAATTGAGTTTCCACTTGGCTATGTCTGCAGACCCAGTGAAAGGAAGTGCCAACTTATCACAGCTTGGAGAAAAAAACCCAGATCAGTCCTCAGTTTCTTCCTGAAGTCCCCTCCTTGAATCCTCCTACTGTAGAAGCTGAAAATACCAGATACTCACTGCCCCATATCCTTTGCACAAAGCTAGACCATGACCCCAGCTCAGCCAGGCTGACTCATCACTTTGAACTGCAAGCTAGTGAAGCAGAGAAGGGAGGACCCCACAGAAGCCATTCTGGCAAGGGACTGGCCCATCTGGTGGCTACATCTGAATCTAACATCAGAAGGCTGACCATGTAAACTGTGGAGTGTGGGTCCATGACACCAGCAGTGGAGTCTCCACCAGGCCAGTTCTGCAGTTGCATGGCCTCCCTGGTGGGGTTTGGGCCCTCTCATAAACTCTGTGTGCTACCCAGTGTCCTATAACAAATTCCTTGTCTGTGTAAATTAGAGTAAATTTCTGTCACTTGCAACCAAGAAGTCTGGCTGATGCCTGCCTGACATAGGAAGGAGTAGTCTTACTACTAGCTTCCTACTAAGCACAAAAGATGCTGCTAACTTCCTTTTTAAAAAAATAAGCTTGTTATTTTAGAATGATTTTAGACATACAGAAAAACTGCAAAGATAGCAAAGAGAGTTCTTGTATATTTCATACCCAGTTTCCTTTATTATTATAATAATAATTATTTTTTTTTTGCAGTACGAGGGCCTCTCACTGTTGTGGCCTTTCCCGTTGCGGAGCACAGGCTCCGGACGCGCAGGCTCAGCAGCCATGGCTCACAGGCCCAGCCGCTCTGCGGCATGTGGGATCCTCCCGGACCGGGGCACGAACCCGCATCCCCTGCATCAGCAGGCGGACTCTCAACCACTGCGCCACCAGGGAAGTCCAATAAACCATTATTGATACATTATTATTAACTTAAGTCCATTAAGTTAAGTCCATTAATAATCTTAATTATTTAGATTTCCTTAGTTTTTACCCATTTAAACCAGGGTCCATTTTCTGTTCTAGGATCCCATCCAGGATACATTGTATTTGGTCACCATGTCTCCTTAGGCTCCTCGTGGCTGGGACAGTTTCTCAGACTTTTTTTTTTTTTTTTAATTTGTAGTTTAAAAAGATTGAGATGTAATTGACATATAACATTATAGTGTCCTTGTTTTTGATGATCAGTTTTGAGGAGTACTAGTCAGGTGTTTTGTAGAATGTCTTTCTACTGACATTTGTCTGATATATTTTTTCTTGATTAGACTGAGGTTATGGGTTTTGGGGAGGAAGGCCGTAGAAGCGAATTGCCAATCTCATCACATCATATCAAGGGTACATACTAGCAACATGACTTATCACTGTTGATGTTGACCTTGATCAGTCGCTTGAGGTAGTGTTTCTCAGATTTGTCCACTGTCAAGTTACTCTTTTTCTCCTTTTTCATACTGTACCCTTTGGAAGGAAGTAACTATGCGAGGCCCCAAAATTACCAAGGAGGGAGTTATACTCCATCTCTTGAGGGTGGGATATCTACATAAATTATTTGGAATTCTTCTACATGGGTAATTTGTCTATTCTATTTTCCCCCATTTATTTATTTACTCAATCATTTATTTATATCAGTATGGACTCATGGGTATTTGTTTTGTATTTTGGGTTATGATCCAATACTACTTTATTTTGTTGCTCCTATGTCCCATTGACATACCCCCCATCGATGTGGGTTTTTAAATTTTTTTTAGCAATTTCTTACTTTTGGGCATTACAAGAAGCTCTAGGCTCACCTTGTGTATTTCCTGCACCATTCTAGGCTCAGCCATTTCCCTGTGAACGCTTTCTTTTACCGGAGTATGGTATTAGAAACCAAGAGTTGGTGCTAGGTTTGCTTTTTGCTACTGAGTCATTGTTGCCATTTTGTAGCCCCTTTCAGGTGAGAAGGCAAGGAAATATATGTGTGTACACTAACCTATGTATATACACAAATCTATAAATATTTCTTTGTGTTAACCATCTGTGTCTATATTAAGTTAAACATGAATTCATACTGATATCTCCAACTACATCACCACATTGATCATTCTAAGCCATCTCCCTTTGCTTATGTGAAAACTCCCACTCCAACAAGGAAACACCTGGCTCCACCATCTGCCATCCATACTCACTTGTTCAGTTCCAGTGGTTTCAGAATCGTTAACCCGCCCACCCATGGTAACAACTTTGTCAACTAGAGTGAAGTGCTTGTGTGCCTTTACTTTTGTAGACTCTACTGATTTCCAGAGTTACCTAGGGAGGCACCTTTTTCTCCCACCCCTTTCAGTGAGGTTGTTTCATACATTTGTACAAAATTCCCTTTTCTCCCTGGTAGGCAGATTTCAGTCCATGTAGAGTCAGCCTCAGACAGTCTCTGGGACCCTTTCTTTCTACTGACTTCCCTTCCTCTCTTCCACCCTTCTGCCCTCTTCTTGGACCCTGGTTTCATCCTGCTCCCCTTTACATGGTGTGGGCCAAGAAGTAAACATTTGGTTTCTATCTTGAAGGAACAAAGGTGTGTTCTTACAATTGGTGGTGATGCTTCATAGACCTCTGGGGGATGAGATCCATCGTCCCAGGTCCTCCAGAGGAGAGAAACTAGAAAACAAGAACTTTCTCTAATGTTCATACACACTCTGATCGCATTACTTCAGTATGCTCTTATGCTAACTTAACTGCCATCCACAGACAGGAGAATGGAAAGGAAGACAGGGGGCGAACAGGGTCAGAGGACACCATCCTGCCACCTGGAGGACTGTGAGGACAGGCTGCAAGGCTGGGTGGGAATCAGCCATGCTAGAGCCATGCCACAGTTCTACATGATATAGATTTCCAGAATCAAATCATTCATGGAAACATTCACCTTTAAACATTTTGTACTTTAAATGTCTCTATTAGGTTTATTTTTTATAAGTCATCAGAGTATTGGAATACTCTGAAAAATCACTCACTCCTCCTTAAAAGGTGATCTAACTAACATTCTCATAGTTATAATAGTCCTTGTGGCTCTCGGGTAGTGGTGGTGGGGAGATGTGGGAGGTTAAAGTGTGAAGTGACATCCTTATCAGTTCTGTCCCTGGGGATGAGAAGAGAGCCTGACAACTCTTGCCTTTGATAAACACCTTTCTTATTCTAATTACACCTTTCCCTAAAGTAACTTTTCCAGCTTCCCCCCTCACCCCACTCCTTACATCCCTGTATAAAAGAAGCCTATTCAGACAGCTTGTGAACAATGCTGCTTAAGGATGGTTTAATCGGGGGAAAGGAAACCTGTAGAGGGTCTTATCTGGGGTGAGCGTCTCAAGCAACTAAGATTATCTCCCTGTCACCTTGTGACCCATCTTCTTCATGCCACCTTTTAATTTTGGTAGCAATTATGGTGTATATGGATAATGCCCATTAGCATATTCATGTCATCTCTTCGTATTTATTGTCTGCACAACTCATTAATCTTCATCTACTTTGTGTGCTTGACAGCTCAATCTATTTTGCAATCTCTGGGAAGCAGCCATAGCCCCCCAAAGCTTTTGTTTTCCTGTAAATAAACTGTGTAGGGGACCAGAGGACAATGGTGCATCCCGTGGTGATTGACACCAGCCACGGCTACTAATCAGGATGGGACTTCACTGCCAGCTGAGTCGAGTGCATCATGGGGCCATTGTTCCAATGCTGCCAGGGCAAGAACACACACAGCCAGTCACCTTCACGAGATGGGTTGATTGTTCTTCAAGATTAGACCGAGTTGCCTTATTATCTGTCCCAGACAACAAGGCATCTCACCCAAACAGACGCATTTGCAGGAATGGCCAGTACACTGGCCAGATTTGAATTGCTAATGTATAATCTGCCCCGCACAGATGTGCAATGAATATTTAGATGTTGTTTTGCCCGTCAGTCTAGCAGGCTGAATTGATGAGGTGATGAGTATTCAATGATGGGTCCTGGACGTTGGCCAACAGCAGAGTTTGAGCACTTGCGCTGAAGATAATCAGATTACCCCCCAAACTGCCTTTGCAGTAATTCAGCGGCAAATTCTGTTACTGAGGCTATTTGGTGGAAAGTTCTTTTTTCCTTTTTGGTGCAATTAGATGTTTTGTTATGCT
This sequence comes from Neophocaena asiaeorientalis asiaeorientalis, assembly GCF_003031525.2. Taxonomy (NCBI): domain Eukaryota; kingdom Metazoa; phylum Chordata; class Mammalia; order Artiodactyla; family Phocoenidae; genus Neophocaena; species Neophocaena asiaeorientalis. The sequence continues at coordinate 3,606,744 of NW_020185326.1, read as the reverse complement.
TTTCAGACTTGGGACAGTTATAGAAGTTGCCTTTACTGTGTCCTTACTTGCCAACTGTTAGGGCTGTGAGTAATGTGGAACTGACTGCCTGGGTTTGAATTGGCCATTTTTGAGTGTATTTTCTTAAGCTCGTTTTGCCTCAGTTTTCTCATCTGTTAAAATGGGTTGAAAAATTCTATCAGCCGTATAGAGCTGCCATGAGGACCCAGTGAATTGATATCCATAGAATAAGTCCTAGAACATTGCCTGGCTCATAGTAAGTGTTCAACAAATATTAACTATAAACATATTATTGGTCACTTGCTTTCTCTTGAGATTACTGTGGTCCAATAGGTTGGATACACTGGAAATAAAATTAAACCACCTTTGTTATCTCAGGATGTCTCCTGGCCTTCACCATGCTACTCTGCCTAGTACATTTAGAATTGTATGGAACATTTCCCACACTTATTTGACCATGCCAGCCTTTTCTCTGGAGCATCTTTCACACCTTATTTTGCCTAGAACATAGCACAGGAAAATCTACCTAGAAGATGATAACACAACAGTTGCAAAGGTTTGAAAGAAAAACGTGATTCAGGAATTTTATATATGATCAAGCTATTCATATGTGAAGGCAATGGGAATTAATTATGCAAATACATGTATTCTTTCTGAGAAAATGGTACTCAACGTGTGTCCATAGGAAGAGGATGATGGCTCTGAAGGAGGAACTCAAGAACAGCAGGCAACAACTTGTAGGAAGCAGTGAGACCAGTTGATTGTATTGAAATAAGTCTAAACAACTGCAACAAGTATCTTGTCAAAACTGACATCAAAAGATTAAAACATTTGAAAGAAATTATTATACTGAAATAATGGGCTATTGGCATACATCAATGCAGATCAAAAGAATGAAGAAGGGGGAAGGAAAAGCAAGTGTCTTTTTAAGAAAAAGAAAAGGTAGAAAGGATACACTTCTGTTTAATAAAGGTATAATAAGAACCACCAGTCATCTTTAACGAAGACTTAAAAAAAAAAATCTAATAAATCATTAAAGGCCAATACTCTTAGATATGAGGAAAAAACCCCTTAAATCCAAGGTTTCTCTGCTTATTAGACAAAAAAAAAATAAAATGAAATATTCAGAAATTAAAATATGAGTAAAATATAATTATTCAAATGTGAACATAAAGAAAGTCAGGTCTGGCAACATTAATATCAAGCAATGCAGAGCTATACAAGTCAAAGAGTATGAAACTGTTAACTGCATCCCTTTATCTCCAGGCCCTTGGACAAGGAAGGTTGTAAATAGATATTAGCAAGATGTATTGTGGAAGTGGAAGTAATGGGCAAAATGTACACGGGAAGGTATGGCTTGTGTGCCAGGGCCCCTTGAGTGTAAGATCATTTTTTAACTAGAGAGGACACCTATTTTATCTTCCCAACTCACCTTCTGGGATATGCTTCCTCCTCCTTCCTCTGTACACCCTGAACTCCTTTCTCCCAGCTATATGATTCCTGCTGCTGTGTGATCCTGGACCCTACCCACAGTTGATGGGAGCCAACCTGAGCCCGGCAAACCACAGTACCTTGTCTCCTGATTTGCTTCCTTACTTTCAGGGAAGGCACCTGAACCAAGAAGGTGATGTCTTCAATGATGTCTTTTTTAACACTGAAGAAGAAGGCTGGTTCCTCTTTGATGATGGAAAAGTAAGATGGAGGTTCTCGGCTGCTATTGGTGGTCATGTTTCCTACCATGAGAAAGAAACTAGTCTATAATGAAAGACAGTGACGTCATATATTTAAAAAAATAGTTTCCTAGTGGCATGTGAATTCCTGGTTCCATTTGAACCTCAGGCCTAGCTATATACCTGCACTTCCCCTGTTTCAGTTATGTAACTTTTCCTTGAATCATCTATCCCTGTAGCTTCCTAAAAATTTCCCTTTTCTGCATTAGCTACAATTGGGTTTCTGTCACTTGCAACCAAAAGAGTTCTGGCTAATACAGTTACCTTGTTAAAGTTTTAAAATAGTGGTATGTCCTGACATATGATATTGTATTAGTCTACTGAATTGAAGTGTTAAGTTAGGTTTCCAGGTCCCACAATGAAAGGGAGCATACAATTAAGCTGAAAGCAAGCCGGACAACATGGTAATTTGGTTTGAAAATAAACGTCACCAGTTAGTGATTTTTTTTTTGAAAATTACTAATTTTTTTGGTGTATTGCTAGGCAGTTTTGCAACCTTTTCATATGTCTACATTTTTCTGATTTTTTTCTTGTTTTTTCTTTTTTTTTTTGCGGTACACGGGCCTCTCACTGTTGCGGCGGCCTCTCCCATTGCAGAGCACAGGCTCTGGACGCGCAGGCTCAGCGGCCATGGCTCACGGGCCTAGCCGCTCCGCAGCATGTGGGATCTTCCCAGACCGGGGCACAAACCCGTGTTCCCTGCATCGGCAGGTGGTCTCTCAACCACTGCACCACCAGGGAAGCCCATATTTTTTCCTTGTTTTTGCTTTTTAAGTTTGCTTTTTAAAATTTTAAATATTTACTTTTAGAATTTAAAGTCAATTATTTTTCTGCTAGGTTGCTTGTAGTAGCAAACAGTTGGAGCAATCATAATATATAATAATTAGGAATTAATTAGAACAGACGATGCTTCCTAAATAGGGCAATAGTTGGTAACACAAATGTCTAAAACTACACTGTAAGAACATAAGTGACCAATAAGATTTTATGCTTTCTTTTATGTTTGAATTTTTTTATCTTATGAGAAAAATCAGCTTATGGTGTATCAGAAAATACAAGCAAACAAAAGAAAAATTTAATGCCTACGGCTTAATCACACCCACCTGGGGACAACCAATGTTATCACCTTGGTGTATATTCTATTAGAAACTTTTATAATTATATATATATATAAATATTCTCACATTTATTCATTTAGAAAACCTTTTCTATAAAAATGGGACTACATCACTTGTGCTTTTTTAAAAAACAACTCAATGAGGTATAATTTACATGCAATAACATGCACTCATTTTAAGCATACATTTGATTAGTTCTGACAAATTTATACACCCTTATAACCACCACCATAATAAAGATACAGGACATTTCCATCATGTCAAAAAGTTCCTTTGTGCCCTTTCCTAGGCAATCTCTCTCTCTCCCTGGGCCACAGGCAAACAGTGATCAGCTTTCTGTCACTATAGATTAGCTTTGCTTTTTCTTTCCTTAAGGTTTCACATCCATGGAATCACACAATATGAACTCTTTTGTGTCTGACTTCTTTCACTCAGCATGTTTTTGAGATTCATCCACATCATTGTGCTTATCAGCATTTCATTCCTTTTTATTGCTGAGAAGTATCCCATCGTATGAATGTACCACAATTTGTTTATCCATTCACCTGTTGATGGACACTTAGATTTTCAGTTTTTGACTATTAATGGAAAAAGATGCTATGAATATTTGAATAAGTCTTTGTTTAGATATATGTTTCCACTTATTTTAGGCAAAATATCTAGAAGTGGAATTGCTGGGTCGTGTGGTAAGTGTCACATATAATTTTGTAAGAAACTATCAAACTGTTTTTCAAAGAGTTTATTCCATTTTCCATTCCTATCAGCAACGTGTGAGAATTCCAGGTGCTCCAGTCTCACCAACATTTTTACTGAGTCTTTCATTTTATGGGTATGCACTGATACCTCATTGTGGTTTTAATTTGCATTTCTTTAATGACCAGTGATGTTGAACATCTTATGTGCTTATTGGCCACTTGTATAGCTTCTGTGAAATGGCCATTCAAATCTCTGCCCATTAAAAAATGTGGGTTGTTTGTTCTCTTACTATTGAGTTGTAAGACTTCTTTACATATCCTGGATGCAGGTCTTTACCAGATATATTACATATTTTCTCCCAGGCTGTGACTTACTTGTTCTTTATTTTTTTAAAAAAGATCACTGTCCTTTGAAGAGCAGTTTTTAATTTTGATGAAATCAACTTACCAATTTTCCCCTTTATGCTTTGTGCTTTTTGTGTCCTATCAAAGAAATCTTTGCCTACCCCTGAGGTTATGGAGATTTTCTTCCATTTTCTTTTCTAACTTCTGCAGTCTAGCTTTTACATTTAGGCCTATGATACACTTCAAGTTCATTTTTGTATATAGTGTGACGTAAAGGTTGAGGTTCTTTTTTTTTCATACAGATACCCAATTGTTCTAGTGTCATTTCTTGAAAAGACTATCTTTTCCCCATTCAATTACCTCGGCACCTTTGGCAAGAATCAACTGCCCACATGTGTGCAGATTTATTTTAGAACTCTATTCTGTTGGATTGATCTATTTGTGCATCCTTACTTCAGTACCACACTGTCCTGACTGCTGGGAAACCTGATATTGAGTTACACAATCCACAAACTGAGAGGGAAATACTACTTGTTGGGGTTGCTTAAACATTCTGTCCATCCCGCCATGGTGTGACTTTCCCTGGTGAAGGCAGACTTCCAATGCTACTCTTACTGGGATCCCAACAGACAGGGACAATTCATCCTGACCTGTGAAAGACGGCCTTCATCCCTAAGAAGCTCATGGCATTCTACAGTTTACACATCAGCTTCACATCCTCTGTCTCACTCATATACTGATTCAGTCCTCTCACTAACTCTCTTCACAACCTCCCTATGGGGTGGGCTGCTTAGAACCTGATTATACCCACTTTACAGATAAGGAAACCTAGACTTTAGAATTATCACCACCAGGACACCTTCTCAATAGTTGTGGAACCCTGAAATTCTAGTTTAAGTAACACAGAAAAGCAAAGGCCGATCTGACTTCATCAACTTGGCAGTCTGCTCTAATTCTGCCTGTAAATTTCTCGGGTGAGTGGCAGGTCACAAAGGTAAGTCACACCTGTGCTACACCTGTGCCCTCCCCCCCCAAACCCCCAACACACACACACACACACACACACATACATATACACACACACATACATACACACAACCCCTGAGAGACTTCTAGGCTATATTTGTCTCAAATGACTTCAGTGGCTAGCCTAGTGATAGTGCTTCCTACAAGACAGTTCAGCATTTGCTTGTGGTTCTGTTTCTGGGTAACAAGACCAGTTAACCCTTACTGTGAGCTCCACGCAATCCCCAGTCCGCTGGACAAGGACACAGTGCTGGCTCTAGCAGCCCCTTGGCTCGGAGGCAGTGTGGTAAAATCTCCCCCTATCTCCCCTGCCAAGGGTTGCTGTTTAATCAGACGACAGTTGTCACTGAGAAAGCTCCCCACCCCTCAGCTAGCAGGCAGGAGAGCACTGGTGTCTGGGTGGTGGCACCCTCACAGGCTGTTGGGGACAGAGCTGCAGGGGACTGAGGTTAGGAATGAAGCAGTAAGAAGTTCAAAGGAAGTCGCAGGATATAAGGGGTTTTGGACAAAGTAGAGGTGGTGTGAGGGGCTTCAGAATGAAGTTAGAGGAGGGCTGCAATTGTCCCTCTGTGTGACCTCAGGCAGGTCCCTTTCTCTTTTTGGGCCTGTTTTCCCATCTGTGTAATAGTAAATTAGGTTGCGTGATATCTGGGGTCCTAGTCTACTTGATTCAGGGAGTTGGAAATGCAAAGAAAGGAGGTCACAGGACAGTTAGTGATGTTGGCAGAGGTGGACAGAGAAGGGCTGATGGTCATGAACAGGGATGGGGGAGTGTCCAGGTGCCTCATTTTCTTTATGGAAGGAGAAGACAGTAAAAGTGAAACCGGCATAGTGGGCCCGTTAGAAGGTGGTGAGGCAGTTACTGATGACGCATCTGTAGTACAACTGAGAGAACTGTTGACTTGGTCCAGGGCTTCCTGGCTGTAAGCCTCAGCTTTTCAACAGTAAGCATAGCTACAATAATTGCCTGGAAAGATGCTGTGAAGGGCAAATGATACAACCTGGAAAGGGCTTTGCCAACTCTAAAGGCTGGCCAAATAGGGCTTCAGTATCATTAGTCATTAGATCCTTTCCAAACAGGAAGAACCGCAATACTGCTCCCCGTCAGCTGAGTGAGTGGATGTCTTTTCTAAGTACATGCATCCAGCCCCACCTCCATCTCATGTGTGTGTGTGTGTGTGTGTGTGTGTGTGTGTGTGTGTGTGTGTGTGTGTATGTGTGTATAATCTGAGCTAACTGGTGATCCATGGAAGGCAGTGAGGGGTCAGGGGTTGCATCCATGCGCACAGGTGAGTGAGCCGACACAGGGAAACAGTGACCTCTTTGAAAGAGAGTGCATGGGAAAGAAGCTTCCATCTCCAGCTCACCCATCCTTGGATGGGGGTGGGGACGTGACAGTATTTTCTGGTGTGGATTTTTTCAAACACCCAACTCTTAAAACCTTTTGAGTTACAACAGCTTGCATTTCTGCTTTGTGCAAGGAAATGACCCTGATAACTCCACTAGGACTTTCAATGACCCAATGTCTGCAACAGTGAGGGCAGGTGGCATGGCCTCCAAGCTGCAATTCTCACGGGGTTGGGATAGGGCAATGAGGTGGGTGTGGGACATCAGTACCTCTTTTAGGGTCAGAGCACTAATTTGAAGACAGAAAAGTGTCTTGTCCCCCAGCTTTGATTTGACTCAAAGAATGCTATATTTATGTTGAATTTCATAAAGTATTGAAGGACGTGTGATATTTATGATTGTCAAAGGGGAACTGGCTGAGAAATTCTGATATGTGCCATCCTGGATGGGTCAGGTAATTATGGGTTGAATCCTGGTTCACTCACCTTTCAATTGTGCCCTTGAGCAAGTCTTTCATCTCTCTGAGCCTCTTTGTGTATAAAATGAGAAACAATCATACCCACCTCACAAAACTGCTCTGAAGATGAAAAGGGAAAATGAATAACAAAGTCTTTCTAAACCTGAGGACCTGAACAGGTGTGCCTGCAGTGGGGTAGAGGACTTTTGACTGAATACACACACAAGGAGCTTGGTCAGGGTGGAGGCAGACTGAAGAACGGTAAAGTGGTTGGACTTTGGAATCAAAGACTTGAGATGCTGCCCATCCCTCCAGGCTGTGTGACACAGGCAACTGCTTAACCACACTCATCTCGAAAGGGAAGAGTACCGACACCTCATAGAACTGTTAGGATGACATGAGTTGTCTGATGTGTGTCTCATGGCCCACAGTTAAGTGCCAGAAGAATTACTACTGTTAAGGTCCTGGACAGTTCACTTCAGTCTTCCATGCTTCTATTTCTCCTAACTTCACCTTAGCTCTGGAAGCTGTGAATACCTCCTATGGGCAAAGCTCCATCCTAGGTCCAAGATGCACCAGAGGCTGGAAGCTCAGGCAGGGCTTTGCATCCTTTCCAGATCTGTGGTCTTACTGTCACCTGCTGGGACCTCAGACAATGAAGGGAAGTTAAACTTAAGGCCCATGAACCCAGGTAGCCCATTTTGGAGGGATCTGCATAAAAATGGTCAAATAGGCAAAAGTTTTAGTGCTTGGAATGGGTAAGCATCAGTTAAGGCTCAGCACATGACTGAGTCTGTCTGTCCTAAACCCAGTGGTCAGAGCCATCAGGCCTTTCTGGAAAGGCTGCAGTTCCCTGAGAAATACATGGACCAAGCCACAAAAGATGGGATGAGCTACTTTACTGGATGGCAAGCTTTCACGACGCCAAAGGAAAGAGAACTCAACTGAACTTTTCATTCCATAAAAGACTCAATAAACCTGACACTCTCATTTTAGTGAACTCCTTACTGGTACAGTTATTTCATTTCATTAAAATGCTCCTGCGAGAATCCAATCTTTCTAAATGTAATGAAATGTTAATGAATACTAAGTCTGACTACATTAAATTTGGTAGTGATTTAAACATTAATAAAATAAAATAAAATACTCCTGTGGTATAGACTGATGTGATAAATCACAACCTGAAACTTCATGCTCTAAAGAACCCCAAAGAACAACATAGTAGCGCAGCGCGAAACCACATGGAACTTCGACAGTTAATTTTTGATAACCTTAAATTGCAAAATAGCTAGTATTTATATAGCCCATACTATATGCCAACTACTATTTTAAGTACTTTACATATATTATGGTAATCCATCACAACCACCCTAAGAGGAAAGTACAAGAGTAGTTACTCCACTTTACAGATGAAGAAGCTGAGGCCCAGAGATTAAGCAATTTGCCCAAAGTCACACAAGCTGTTAGGCTCTCAAGTCTGTGCTCTTAGAGTTGATTAATGTGGAACCTTTGGCTAGTGATCTTTGCTATTTCTAAAAATGAATTTAGCTTTAACGATATGTGAGAAAGTGCTTTATGTTTATTTGTACTTAGACCAATAGGTAAATAATGAACTCTAAGACTGGTCAGTGCCACCAGAAGGTCAGAGAAAGTGGAAGGGGAAGGTCACTTCCAGTTCGGGAGCTGGGTAGAGGGTCAAGGAAAGCTTCACAGCAGTGGCATGAGGCAGGCCTTGAAGGATAAAAAGCACTTGTGTCGGGCTTCCCTGGTGGCGCAGTGGTTGGGAGTCCGCCTGCTGACGCAGGGGACATGGGTTCGTGCCCCGGCTCGGGAAGATCCCGCGTGCCGCGGAGCGGCTGGGCCCGTGAGCCATGGCCGCTGAGCCTGCGCGTCCGGGGCCTGTGCTCCGCGGCGGGAGAGGCCACGGCAGTGAGGGGCCCGCGTACCGCAAAAAAAAAAAAAAAAAAAGCACTTGTGTCTTACACTTAGCAGGCGCTTACTTAATAAAACACAAATATTAATGAAGCTGATGACTCAGATAACACTAGGAAACAAACCCTAACGAAGATGCACGCTGCACACGTGACAATAGCCATTCATTCCAATATCCAGTTAACTCTAGTTTCTGATTCAGGCTTGGCTGTCTATAGTCCTAACACTACCACCATAGATCACAGAGGCCAAAATCTAGTATTTTGTCTCTTCCTATGATAAACATCATTTATTGTCATGTCTGTATGCAAAAACACAACAAATCATCTTTGTTAAAAAAAAATACAAAGCATTCTTGCTATGGATCCAGGCAAAGGTATGACTAACAAAAATTTCCTAACAGAGGTCATTGAACACCGAGGTGGACTGATTCTGGAAACTACAGTAAGTGTCTTCTGATTACACTATGAAGCCAAATTAATCAACTTTGATGATGATACACTTAAAGTGTTAAAACCAAATAAGGCACAAAATAACTCAAAATTTATTCGTACAGCAACAGTCTAGAGAACATATAATTAAAATATTCTGCTGAATGTGAAATTGTACCATATTTATATCTTAATCAACATTGGTAAGACTCAGAATTATTACAGCCTAAAAGATACTATTTTTTTCTAAAAAAGCAGACTGGGAGATATGGGGGTACAGGAAGGTGATTCAGATTTAAGATTCAAGTATGTTAAAAAAAAAAATCTCTTCTGCCTTAGATACTAGGCTTTTTTTCTTTGGTTTCAAAACTGGGTCAACAATCTACAAATGTGATGTTAATGAATACAGCATAAACACCTGAAAAAAATCTGACTATACCAGCAGCTTGGTGACATATTGGTAAAGCTGTTCTGTGAATGCTTCAGGGGAAAACTTCTCTTTCACCCTGGCTCTTCCGGCCAGTCCCATTGTGGCCTTTAGGGAAGGTTCATGGATGAACCTTTCTATTGCTTCTGAGAAGTCAACTGGGTCAGGCTCACACAGAAACCCTGTGACGCTGTGGACAATGGACTCCAAGGGCCCGCCTGAATTAACAGCAATGACTGGGCACTGCATGTACATGGCCTCCAAGGGAACGATGCCAAAGTGCTCATTGCTTGGTGTGTAAAGCACACACATGCAGCCATGGAGGAGTGAGATTTTCTGTTTGTCCGAGCAAGACCGAAGGAAAGTCACGTACTGGCCTAGGTCAGACTGCTGGACCATTTTCTTCAATTCCTGGTAGTGTTGTACATTCTCCAGGACTCTCTCATCATAACCACCTGCAATGATCAGATGAACTTTGTCCCAATCTTGGGATGACAATCTTCCACGCAGCTTTACTAGGGCTTCTAGTGCCAAAGTCAGATTTTTCTTCCTTTCATATCTGTTGATGGAGAGGAGTATGAATTTTTTCCCCTTGGGGACTATGTCATCAAGCTTTTCAAGAACAGCTGAATCAAAGCTGGTGATATTCAGAGATGGGTAGAGGACATCGGGGTCTATGTGAGACAGGGACTTGAACGTTTCCTTAAAAATGGCAGCTGTGAACCGGCTGTTGACCAAGATGCAGTCTGCCATGCCTGTGGTGTATTCCTCTACCCAGTCAATTGGGGCCCTGTATAGGTGCTTAATAAAAGAATCTCTCCTGGTGAGAAGCAGATCTGGGAAGTGACAGTAAAACAGGATTTTCTTACGCCGTCTGGCCAGCTTGAACACTGGGATACAGGCAGACACCTAGCCAAAGCAAAAATCAACAGCAGATGAAGTGACTGGTCAACTAAACTTCAACCAAATCAAAGAAACAGATACCTACCCTGCCTGCTAGTCTGTGGGCCCTTCATGGGCAATGTCTGGTTCTGCGTTGTGTGCCCCCAGACTCTCACCTGGTACAATGCCTGGTATACAGAAAGCTGGCAGGCAGTTTCTGGATATGCGCTAAATATTTAAAGCTGCAAGTCCAGTGGTTTCCTCTAGAACAGCACTGTCCAATGGAAATAAAAATCTAGTCACTACACTAACAACTTCTTAAAGGTTAAATTAATTTTAATGTATTTTATCTAAGATACTATCACTTCAAAATGTAATTAATACTTAGAAAGTTGATGAGATCTTCTATTCTTTTTTTCTTTTTCACATTAAATCTTTAAAATCAGATGTGTATTTTACACTTACTGCACATCTCAGTTCAGACTAGCCACATTTCAGGTGCTCAATAGCCACCTATGGCTAGTGGCTACCTCACTGGACAGAGCCACTCCAGTATCTTCCTTGTCCTAAGGAAGTGAATGAATGAACTATAGTAGTTTAGAGTGTAGGCTCTGGAATCAAGATTGACAGGGTTTGAATTTCAACTCTACTAGCTAGCTGTGTGACCATGACCAAGTAATATACCTCTCTCTCTGGGCCTCAGTTTCTTCTTCTGTAAATTGGTGACAATTTCAGTTTAAAAAAAAAACCCATACAGTTTTTGTCATTTTTAAATGCACTGGTGCATGTAAAACATGTAAGAATTTAGCACACACTATGTGCTCAGTATTTATTGAAATGCTAACCATAATCATTACTAGAGACTTTCCTGTTGGGTAATCTTTACAAGTCAATCTCCGGCTCACTTAACACCTGAAAAAGGTGAGCTTTAGGGATATTGAGGGATTTATCCAAAGCTACTTAGAAAATAGCTGATATGGAACTTGAATCCAGGTCTCCCACTTCCAAGCTCGGTTTTTTCTCAATCCACTACAGTCTCAGCTGCCTCATGCTTACTGACTAATTTTACACATGCAGGATATTTGGTAAATGTCCACGTTTCTCAAAAAGAAATAGCGTGTACACAAGCAAGGATGATCAAAAGTAACTCAGAAGTAATAATTAAAGAAATACAAATACAAACGTGATGCCATTTCCACCTATTAGTTTGGCAAAGAATAAAATGCCGATAACATCCAATGTGAACAAAAGCATGGAGTAACAGGCTCTATCACTGTGGGAGAGTAGAATGACAGAACAGTAGAATGACAGAAGACAAATCTGGCAAAAGCTATTGACATTTAAGATGTACAACTCTTTGACCTACCAATTTTGACCTACCAATTTTATTATTATGAATTTCAAAGGCTATGCTTGCAGAAGTACAATAAAAAAGGCATAAAGATGTTCATTACAACACTGATCTATTCACAAAAAACTGGTCACACTGATACTGCCCTTTAGCAGAAGAATGTATAAATGATGGTACAGTCAAACAAAAGCAAATTTTCCAGCCACTATGAAGAATGAAGTGAATCTCTAATATTGATACGTAAGGATATCTCAAGTAAAAATTTTTGGTGAAAAAGAGCAAGTTGTCCAATAGTAGGTGTGCCATAATCCTAATTATTACAAATAAAATATGTCTATGAACAGACATCATATGCTGGTATAGCCACAGACCATTTCTGAGAGCATACAGAAGAAACTGTTAACAGTTGCTATCTTTAGGGAGCGGAACTAGAATGGGGCTTTTACATTCTAGTCTTTCTTATTATTTGAATTTTTAGTCCTGAGTAGGTGTTACTTTTTAAAATAAATATTTTTGGGGATAAAAAAACAAAACACAGAAAGAGTCTAGAATAGCTAGAGCCCAGATCCAGGTGGACATTATCTACCAAGGTAAAGAGCCTGGACTTTTCTCCAAAGACTAATGGGGAGCCATGTTAAAGTTTTAATAGAGACATGACATGTTTAGCTTAGGGTTTTATTAAACACATGACACGGCTGAGGAGCGGAGTGGCCTGACAGCAAATGCTACAGTGGGATGCATGTGGCTTGGAACTAGTGTTAAGAGAAATAATGCAAAACATGGAAGACATACAAAACATGACTGAAGGCTGATTTCTAATGCTTGCGTTTCTTAGAGAGAGCACCAAGGCCCACATGCTTCAGAATCTCCCGATGATCCAGTGAAGATGCAGATTTCGGGGCCCCACCTCAGGGGCCCAGGATGAAAACACCTGAGAGTGGGGCCAAGCAATCTGCCACTTTAACGGGTCCACACTAAAGTTTGAGAACCCCAGTCTCACTCCCACTTTGATCTCTCCAGATCAGTTCCGATCTTTCCTAACCACAGACAGGGAGAGGTCAGCAGAGGTCATGCGGCGCGCCCTCAGTAGTGAGAAAAAGAGGGGCGGCGAGGGCCGGTCGTGGCCACCTCACCTGGTCGCACACTACCACGTCGAACTCCTCGTCGCCAAGGAACAGCACGTACAGAGCCAGGAAGATCATGCGCACGTAGGCGCAGATAGCGGCGCCGCGGCCGCCCCAGCCCAGGCTGCGAGGCAGCCAGTCCCCGGCGCAGCGCACCGGCAGCTCCCTGCTCTCCGCGAAGCAGTGGCCGGGGTCGTAGTGCGCAGTCCAGATCTTCACGCTACATCCGCGCGCCCGCAGCGCCAGGGCTGCGTCTACAACCAGCCGCTCGGCGCCGCCCACACCCAGGTCCGGGTGCAGAAACAACACGGACGGTTTAGGACCCAGGTCCTCATCTTGGCCCTGCTCCTCCGCCATAGCCCGGGAGCCGCACCTTTACCTCTCACGCTTAAAGGCTTCCGCACATGCTCCTTCCTCCAGCTTCCCAGATGGCCCAAGACGGGGACCGACCACGCCCCGCGGCGCGTGCGTCGGTTAGGTCACGTCAGCGCAAATCTGTAGGTGCCTAGTAACTGCCGGAGTAAATTTCTCGTCTCATCATGGCTAGATCCTCCCATTTGTTGAGACTGTACTCTAGGAAGGACGCTGTGATCCAAAGGAAAAATACATGATGTCTGTAATTCCCATACAGCAGCTCACAGGGTCTCCTCTTGCAAAATTCCTACAGGCATATCGTAGGACAGCCCAGGCGTCCCTGGAGTCAGCGAGGACCCTGCCAGCAGGTCTGGGGGCGGGACCTGAGTCAGTCCCTCCGGCCGCCGGGCTCCACCGCTTCTCCGCTGTCCACTTCAGCTTCCTGCCACCCTCCTGTCTCCAGCATGGTTTGTGGCCTCATCCGTCCCTCCTTGTCCCGGCTTCTCCCAGGCGCCGAGATTCCTGCCTTACGCTTTGTCCTGCTTCCGCGGCTCCCTTGTTTTCCCCAGCCCCCCGTGCATGTCCCGGTCTCGGCCGTCAGAGCCTGGGGTCTGGGGGCCGGCCGGCGGCGCTTACCAGTCTCTCTCCTTGTCTACCTCTACAGCCTGGTCCGACCCCCAGTGGTACTAACGTGGGCTCCTCAGGGCGCTCTCCCAGCAAAGCAGTGGCCGCCCGGGCGGCGGGATCCACAGTCCGGCAGAGGTAAGGATCTTGCGACCCTCTCGGCTGTGGGCTCCGAGGGACAGGGCCCAAGAATTCGTTGGTCCTGAGAAGGAGATCCCGGGATGTTAAGATTCATAAGGGCAGAACGAGCTAGCTGCCTGTGATGTGACCGTAGGGGTAGTTAAAGACTTCTTGGTCTTTTGCGTCTCGAGAGGGAGGCAATATTTTCTTCACACTGCTCAGCTTTGAGTACCACTCTTGAAAAAGGAAAGTTAAACTGGAGTAAGGTCATAGACAGCATCGAGAAAACCGATGTCATTAAAATGGTGTCTTTAGACCTGAGCTCTTCACTGACATTTCTATCTGGAAGTCCCATACACACTCGGTCTAACATGACTCGTCTAATGCGCAGCTCAGTCTTTCCTTTCACCTCAGCTCCCGCCGCCAGTTATATCTCCCTACGTCCATAAAGCACTGCTGTAAACTCGTTCACTCAAAGCCAGAACTTCAGCGTCATCTTGGATTCTTTTAATGCTGTCTTTATCCAGTACGTTTATATTGTACATGAAGAACTTCTCATCTGTTTTTTCCTTCTCCATTTCTACTGCCTCAGTTTAACACTCAGTTTCTCACATCTAGAGAATTTTCTACCTAACTCGCCTCCTCTCCAGATCATTTCCACTTTAATGCATCTTCTGCTCTGATTCTGGCACACTGCTGGTTAGTTTCTTGTTGCTGAACTTAAACACGGTGGGGAGGTGGAGAGGGTTACCAAAGCTCTTGATGGTGGGTTTTTTTTTCCCCCCAGCCTAATCGCTTTTCTTCTATCTCTCCTGTGATCCAGCAACAGTGAGCTTCTTTCTGTTTTCTGAACT